>NW_009917749.1:128644-200328 GCF_000696875.1 Nestor notabilis | reverse complement strand
AGCTTTGGAGCAATCCTGCGCTTGCGTTGGGTGGTTTGGGTGTTTTTTCCCACGGGATACATAACTATATACAAACTACAGTTGGAAAAGAGAAGGCAGCGTTAACAACAAAGCCCAGCTCTCCTGTCTGTGCAAAGAGAGTCCTCCAAACGTGTGGTTGTTGTGAATCAAACGACATTTACGTGATTGCCCAGCCAGTGCACCGTTACAAGTCTGCCACGAGGCATGCTGGATGTATTCCTGCCCCTGAGCATGTAACCTGGGCCACTTCAGATATTCTTTCACAGGCATGTGGACCTGAGTCACTTCAGACTCTGCAGGTCACAGTCAAAAGGCTCCCGATCTACCCTTCACCCACCCAGTTCTGCAATCACTTCCAGATGGGCAGATGCTCGTGAAGGGCCCCTTTGATTTCAAAAGGTCTCTCTGCAAACACAAAGGTCACTGTGGCAGCAGGATCAGGGTCTCAGAGAAAGAGCTTTGCAAGGAGAAGCACAGAAATAAAAAGGAAACGACCATTTAAATCCATGCTTCCAGGCAGAGAGACCACTCTTCTCCAAATAGTGCTTTTTGTGGAACCTCACACAAGTTTTAACCCTAAATTTTCACAGCCTCCCTCAAACAGACTGTCTCCTTGAAATACTTCTCAGGACAATGCCAGTGCCAAAAATGAGAGCTGAGGAAAGGCAAAAGTTAAGGGGTGCAAACAGGGGAGAAAAGAAATGGCTCAGCTTGGATGCAAGAGAGGGAGGGCCCACATGGTAGAAACATACAAAGGAGAAGGCCCCACTCGCAGTGTATATATTAGAGGAGATTATGCAAAAAGACAGGAGGACTCCAGTAGGGGCTGGAAGGAGGAGTGCCATGAGGTCAGTGGGCACAAATAACCCTTGGAAGACTTCCAGTCCATAGGGCCGTACTTGCTTCTCAACCCAAATCCGGAATCCACTTCCCTGTGGCACTAGGGTTACTTCAGGTCCATCAGTTTGCAACTGAGCCCCAAGCACCGGAGCACAGTGTGGTCCCCTGTCTGTGCTGGATGTGATGTGATGAAGCACAAGGAGGTGTAAGCCTGCATTCTCGGTAGCAATATACATTTGTGGGAATACACTCTGTCAGCTGCAGGTTTCAGCAGTGCCTACTGTGTACCTGGATCCTGAGGTGCAAGAGGTGATTCAGGACTGTTCCTCTTCGTGTTGCCAAGCTAACAAAGTTGGTTCAGAGCAACTGATATCATTTTTCTCCTGGTATGTCCTAGAGCAAAGGAAACCAGAAAACAGGCTGTCTCAGTGAGGCTCAGGACCTTGCCAGGAATGTTGTAGTCCTGCAGATTGCAATTTGAGCAGAGTACAACTGAACCTTGAATCTGACCTGGGAATGGTAGATTTGAGCCCAGTCCCATAATGAATGGACACACAGGCAAGAAGTACTGGAAGATGGGGAGGGGGTTCCAAACACTGGCAGGCAAACTGAAGTAAAGAGCAAATAGCTCTTCGGCAGATAGCAGAGAACAGAAAAGTAATCAGGGAGCACAGGAAGCAGAGGTTTGCTGACATGTGAAAGAGACTGCAAGCTGACAAGTGAAATGGACAGACACTGCTGGTCAGTATCCCAGCAAGAGGCACTGAACAGGTTGGTGGTGAGTGGAGAAGTACTGAATGGCAACTGCAGCTCAAAGACTCTGGGACAAAGTGAGTGGCCGAAACAATACATTACTGGTGCCAGTCAGCCTCTATATCTTTGCTGTTTGCTAAGATGAGACAGTTCTTCATGCACACAATCTCTTTTCTGAACTGCAGGGAAGGCGACATATGCCTTAGTTTGTTGTTTGCATTGCAGGATGAGTTACTGAGTTACATTTAGTTTTATTGAATGTTAATGGTCTGGGCCAAGAGTTTCTGGTATGTGTGCACGCTGCAGTCTTTTTACTGGGAGGAAAATTCCATTAAAATACCTCAGCCATGTTTGAGAACAAGGTTAAGGGAAGAAATACGCTGTTAAAAGAAAACACTCTCCGCTGTGCTTTGTTGGGATGTTCCAGCAGAGCAGTGCGTGGGAGCAGGGATTGCAATCTGACATGGGGCTTGCCTTGGTGCCTTAGACGAATTCTTTGTCATCCCTGGGGAAAACCACTAATACTTGGCCAAGCTACAGACCTTCATTCCCTCTTCCTCAAAACTTCATTTACAGAAGCTCAGTGTCACATCAGCACCTTGGAAAACCAGGAAGGATCAATGTCCACTAAGACCTGGACTCAAAGACAGCCCTTGCTGTAAAAGTTTAGAGCCCTAGCAGGTAAGGGAAAAACAGAAACAGAGCATGTGAGAAGTCCTACAGCATCCCACACTGTGGGTAAGCTGCTTGCAAGAGCCCTGCCTTTCCTGCATGCAAATTTACCAGGCAAACAAAAATGTTTGTAGCCACCCTGTCTTCACCACTTACCACCCACCTGCTGTTGCGTCCATGCTGTCAGGCTGGATGGTGCATAAATACCTGCACCATGTCCTCCCTTCATCCATTCCAGGAATACATCAGTCCTGTTCCTTACCACCCCAAAGAAATCCAAAATCAGACTGTTGCAACTCTCTCTTATGCAGTCTAGGATGCTTCCTGCCCAACCAACCCCCTGAATACAGGGGGACCAGAGAGAATAAAAGCCCTTTCCCCTTTGCTGTTTCACCCCAATGTGAGTAATCAGTCAATACTCCAGAGGCCATTAGCATCTGAAGTTTACTCTCCCATGGAGGAGAGAGTAATAATTACTGCTACTTTCTCATCAACTTACAGTAAGGCTTTGTGGCCAGTTTTCTTATTATGAGCACAAAACCAAGGTATTTAAAATGCCACAACAGCAGTACCACCAATACATCAAAGAGTGAGGATGTTTGTTGTGAAGGAGCTGCTTATTCTAAGAAACAATCCTGGTAACTGGGCAGTGGGGAAGAGCACCTGATCTTAGTCCCACACAACTCTGCTACTGTAGAAACAAGCTTCATCACTGCCAGCATGGTTCCCATCAGACAGCATGCTGAATCAACAACCACAGTGGTTCCCAAGAAGCTCTTCTAGCTCCTCCAAATCATCTCTGCTTCTTCAGAAAGGCCTCTTGTTTGCCATTTCATGTTGCTTTTCCCTTTAGAGGCATCATGCAATCTGTTGAACAGAAATTCAGTGCAGAAGCCACAAAGCAGCTCGGAAGCCCTGGCTGCCAGGGAAGGCACACCACTGAAGTTGCACTGGTGTTAATCTCAATTGAATTTGGTGTAACTGTGGTCAGGGATCAGACCCACATGTTCTGCCTTGATCTCTTTAATCTTCAATCCTTCATTTTCATGCCAACCTCTATTTTTAAAGCTATATGAAAGAATCATCAGTGCTTTTTGAAGGATTCAATCAGGGCAACTATTTTGGGGATCTGAACACACAAAACCCAGCTTTTTACTATTGTTCACAGCACTGCAGAACTAACAGAGCTCTGGGAGAGTTAATTGGATGTTTTTCACTCTCTTAGTCCCCAACTTGTTGACTAAATCCCAGCTATTATCAGGAGTATTACTACAGAGGACCTATGGCTTGATCTGAAGTTCTGGGAAAGTATTTGTGTTGTGGTGTTCAGTAAAGATCTTACTGTTACAGAAGGGAATCGGGCTTCAAGTCATTTTTCATTAATTAAAAACTATTCAGCGTCCCTTTTGAGTGTTCCCTGCTGCCCTCCTGAATGCCCTCCTTTTCTTGGCAATTACATGAAACAAGCTTCTGAATGGTGTTTCAAACAGCTTTGCTCTCTTTAAACAATGTCTATCATCTTCTATTTCTGACCTGTTTACGACGCTATTCTCTGTCTTGGGCAATTAAAAGGTTGAGAAGTACAGCAGCCTGGGTGTAATTAAATGAAGAGGCCCCAGTGGCAGAGCACTGGGAAGTTAACTGAGTGCTCAACCTCCACAGCCGATGCAGACTCTCTTCCAGAGATGCTCATGTCCTGATTAGATGCACATTAATTGAGATCTCATGCTCATTTATTCAGAGGCTGGATGCAACTGCAGGGAGGATGAGAAAGGCAGAGGAAGTGGGGAGGAGAGCAGTTGGAGTGGTTCTTGGCAGGCACAGGAGGGGTTCTTCCCCTTTTCTCCTGGGTAAATTCACAGGAGGAGACTCAAAAGCATGATCCTGCTCCTGCTGTGGTCTGTGTGACCTGGTTCATAGATAGGATAGGATAGCAAAATGCCACAAAATAATACCCATGGAGCCATAGTACAGATAAGGATCCCTCACAGGGCACCTGAAGCCCTAAGACACAAATCCTCAACTGTGGGAGCTGGTGGGGACTGTCCACTAACAGTAGTCAAGATCTGGGCTACCCTTCCTTGGAAAGGCCACGAGAGCTTGGAAGGATCATGTGGAAAAGTCTGGTCTGTCTGAAGGAGAGACTTCAGAGTTCATGCTGATGGTGTAACATCTGGGAGCTACTAGGAAATGCTTGGAAAAATCTCCCTCTGGCAAATACTGTTCTATAGCTCCCTATGTGAGCAATAGTTGCTTTGGTGAAGCAGACTCGTGACAATCCACTGGCTGCGGATGCCTTCTCCTCTTGGATCAGGAGAGCAGAATTTAGTAGTTTTTGATGGTCAACCCTTCTCTTGCATTGAAGATTTGGGCAGGCTTCCCTATTGGTCCAGCTTCTGGGGCAGAACAGGAGTTGTACTTGGAGACCTGAATTCACACTCCTTTTGTGTTCAACTTGTCTAATGGGGAGGGCAGGCTTGGTGCTCCTTACTTTCTCCTGCTCCAGCCTTTTTCGGTCCCACTCACACAGCTCTGCTCCTTCCTTTAACATCTGGATTCAACTATCAAACAACAGGCTTTCTGTAACACATTCCTTGCCTCCCTCCTTGCTTCATGCCTCATGGGGTTTGTCCTGTTCACAGAGGGAATAAACATGAAGAGGGGGAGGGCAGAGAGAGAAAAAGAAAACATGGCAGGACGAAGGCATTGGTAGGTGAAAAGCTTTTTTCTTTTCCTTTCCTGAACCCAGCTCTTGGCCTGTTTGACATGGGCACCGAAATGCTGCACAAATACAGGAATCCTATTCAAACCCACTGCAAAAGTCTTCTGAACACGTCCCATGGAAGCGACCCTGCAGTAATCACTGTGTGCAGAAGGAAGACCTCCCTGCCATTTCCAGGGATGGGGAGGATGCAATTATCTCACTTAGAGGTTGGTTTTTCACCCTGAAGCGTGTGGATTTAGATCCCTTCTAGCTGATTTCTTATGCTGATATGATCAGAGCTGGGCAGGAAATATCAAGCCAGGTCTTCTGTGGCTGTTAAACAGAAGAGTGGCTTCCGTCCTGCTGTGATCTTGGCATAGGTGCTGAGGGACAGACTCTTGCACTGGAACTTCATGTCCTGCAAGACTTCAGCTCAAAACAAGGAGTGAGGCAGCATGGCCTCACCCTAATGGCTGCTTCTATTGCACAGTTACTGTCTTGGGGGCACTTCCCTGGACAGGAAAACCCAGTTTGGAGCCTACGTCACCCAACTGGACGCTGATCCCACAGTCTTGCATCCTGGGAGAGCACAGTCCTGGTCCCCTGTCATGCCAGGAGAATGTGCTCAGCTTCCCTATGATGGTGTGATATTTAGTATACAGAACAGAAAGGAATAAAAGTGGTATCTCACTAACTGGACTTCCACTGGGTATTCTGAGGAATCCAGTTAGCAAGATGATCTGCTGGTGCTGACTCAGAAGAGGTTAATTTAAATCAGCACAGTCTGTGCTGGAATGATCCCAGTGGAAATTAGTGAGGGGAAAAACAGGTGGTGAGTTCTTGCTTCGTATGTCTAATTGGGATGCTGACTAGAGTCTAGATAAAGCAACATCAGTGTTGAGTTAAGCAATATCCTTTAAAACAAAAAGAATGCAAATCTTCTATGCAAGACAAGCTTAGTAAAAGAGATACTATAAATCTAAGTGAAGTCCTCAAATTGTAAAGGGATATAAATCTAATTAAAGTGATATAAATCTAACTGGAGAAATAAACTGTAAATTCAGCCAGAATGATATCCATCTAAGGAAAGCAATGCAAATGCACCAGAAACACCATAAATAAAATCAAAGCAGTATATAAGATGTAACGGAAGCAATCTGAAACCTAAATCAAGTGATACAAATAGAATGATATAAACCTAATTAAAGTGATTTATAAAATGGACATTTTGAAAAGAATACAGAAGATGAGAATAGCTGAATAGAGGGACCAGGATAGGTTCATGAGACATAAAAACACCTGCAGCTACAAAGAATAAATCAAGGTTAATTAGGTGCTGTGCTTCAGGGCAATCTCTAGTTGCAGAAGGGGTCAGGAAAGCTGCTCTTCTCCGAGTACAACATTCGAGTCACTTCTGACCCACATTATATGAATGGCATGAAAGGAAAATGTGGACGTTTTGCTTTGGGTAAATGTAACAGCAAAGATAATGACAGCGCTGTTCACAGGAATCCCAGAGTCTTCCAGCCCAAGGTCCTGGGAGCTTTGGGGGATAGTTAGTTAAGCAGGAGTTCATGGGAACAAGCATAATCCCCTTGCACAGTTGAATGCACTCATCTGACTCCATCAGACCTGACACAGCAATGTGGGCTGGGAGAAGCAGCCCCATGTTGAGGGTCGACTCTCAGAACAGTCGAGAGAGATTGGAATCAATTTAAGCCTGAAGCAAAATTGTTCAGTTATGAACAACAAGCCCCTCCTTCCCCCTTCGCCTCCCATGATTAAAGGCAGAACTGTCCCAAACCTTCTGTGTTTGCAGAGGGAGACAGTGGTTAATATTTTTCTCTTAAAATGAAAATCTCTCATGGGTAGTTTCCACTTTCACATAAAGGATCTTCTGTTTTTCATTTACGTGATTTAATAATTGAACTAATATGACCCCAATACAAATAATTAATAAGGCTGTTGCTTGTCTTTGGGGAAAAAAAAATCAGTTTCAGAGAATAGTCAGATCTGCTCAAGATTCTGTCTCCCTTTAGCTAAAAGAAACCTCTGCCTTTTCATTCGGAATGCTAAAACGTCCTTGGTTCAGCTTTACAATTGAGCTCTTCCCTTCCAATCTTATTCCAAAGCAAAGTGCCATATGTTTTATACTTACCATTTCAACATTTTCTCGTGCTTGAAAGTAAATTGGCATTTGAGCATCTGCAGTGGTTTGAATTTCATTTTCCAGAATAAAGGAAAATATCTATTTTGTGCAAACTTACAGAAAATCAGCAACCCCCTCCCAAAACCCCCAAGCCCAACAGACTGGGTTAGAAATCAGCCTGGAGGGAAATGCAAGTATTTTTCTTGCAGATTTAGCTGGAAATGTCTCCTATACTTTCCCGGAACATTAATGCAGAATTAGGCAGCCTGTTGGTTTGACATGCCCACTGAATCAAATAGCTTTATAAAACCCCCCAGTTAACCAAAATGTCTATTCACTGTATGCATGGACAGATGCACTGCATTCTGTGTCACCTAATCTTGCGTGCCTTTAAGCGCACTGGAAATAGTTCTGCAAACTATTCTTATATTATATTCTTCTCATCACAGCCATGGGTCTAACCATGAAGTGAAGCTGGCGGCAGTCACTCCATGCCGTGGGCTTCAGGAGGAAGAAGGATGGGGTAGAGCTGGTTCAGGTCCAGGTTATAGTGCGAGAGTTGATCATAGCTCTGGACTAACTTGTGCTGTAAATCTTCGCTGGGGGCTGCCAACAAGCCATCAAAAGAGATGACGGAAAGAACCCCTCCTGTGCCAGTTCCTGCAGTCCCTCCTGCAGCTCCCAAACCCTGCTGCTGCTTTGGCTCCAGCTCCTGGGTGCTGTTACCCTGACGTGTGGCTCTTGGAAACAATCCACCCTCCCTCATCTCTATCTTCCTTGCTCAAGGTCCTCCTGCCTGATGTCCCCGCAGGCAGTGAGATGGAGGCAGGCCAAGGGACAATCTGTTCCTCATTGAGGTCATCCTGCAGCTTGCTGCTGATGTGGCGTTTGGGGGATGGAGCTAAATAACTATGAAATAAAAGATCTCTTCCTTGCCTGGCCTCAGTTCCAGCGCTGCTGGGGCCTGGGAAGTGTGAGAAGCACCAGGCCAGCAAAGGAAACCAAACTCTTCCAGGTGACCCTTTACACCCTCCATCCTGCTCTCAGACCAGTGGCAACCCACTGGCTGGGCACAGTACCAAGGCTAAGAGGAATATTTGCTATGTCTCTAGTCAGTCTTTCCAAGGTCTTTTTCTGGTTCTGCCTCTCCCCCAGTTACTTCAGAGGTGGGGCTTCCCCCACCCCTGCTCCCAAAGGACCCATCATGATGGGAAGCTCTCCTTCCCCACAGCCCATTTTAATGACCCAGCTCCAAGTGCAGCTGCAGAGCTCAGGCAGTTTCTAGTGAAAAATCACAGTTGTCTGAGCGCTTCCTGTCTTTTTGCCTTCCCCCATTTAGGAGGTGGGGAAGGCAGGAAGGCACGAGCTTCTGAGCTGGGAAGTTTTTTCTTCTCTCCATTGCATCAAAGGCAAGGTGCTTCTGCCTTCCCATTCTGTAGCATGCAAGAGAAATCAGCAGCATGTTTCAAGAAACTACCTATACCCGAATCCCGGAGCTCCCAACTCTCCCTCATGAAAGAGCTGGGCTGTGGATTTCATACATCCCACAGTCTGAAGAGGTTTGGCTCAAGCTGTTCCTCTGGAGTTTGGGATGTGTCTTTTCAGTCATACGGTGGAGTAAAACCAGAGCCCGCTATTAGATAGTGATTCATGGAAGCAGTGGAGTGTGAAAGAGAACAGAAAAGGGGCACGAGAGCTGGAGTAAGACAGAACTACTGCTGGGAAGACTGGCAAGTCCCCTTTGTGTGCCCAAGGCACTATGGCATGAAGCTCAGAGCTTGGCTAAGGACAAAACAAGATGGTCCTGCTTGTAGCTGCCCTGCCAGCCACTTCCAGGCTGGGCAGCATGCGAATCCCCAGGAGCGCCAGGCCTGAGAGAATACACCACACTGTTCATGAGGCGCTGCTGCAAGGAAGGCTGTAGCCCAGAATTAATTGAGCGGCTCTCGGCACTGCAGGAGAAATCACATTATATTGCCTTCACAGCTCGTGGGGCAGGATTGCAAGAGAACAAGCATCCCTGGCTGGCTGGAGCCACAAAAGGGTCATGGCACTCTTGTCTATATTAGCAAGAAGAGAGATACCTTTTGCTTGAGATAAAAGGCACTAACAGCAGTAGGAGGGAGGCAGAGCCTGGCACTTTGTGCTCTGTCTCTTCAGAGCAGAGGCAGGGGAGCAGAAGCTCACGAAGGACATGCTGTACCCTGCGCAGAGGGGGCCCACTCCTTGCAAACATGCTTTTGCAACCCGGGGCTGGATTAGGCAGGAAAGCTGCATCCCTGGTGATGCCAAGCAGGTTTGTGGCACCATTGGCAGCAAAACCTGGGTTGTGGAAAAGAAATCTCTTCCTTCCCAGTGACACTCCTGCTAGCTGCCCCAGGGACCCAAGGCCTGCCCCAGGTATCCAATGCTGGAGGTTTCCCTCCCTGACCAAAAGCTGCTCCTGGGGGAAGAGGCCAGCCCAGCTGTACCAGGAGATGAGCAATGACCCCTGTTCCCCAGCTCCAGAAAGCCATCCCACTGGTTTATGATTCATGGCTACAGGAGCGTGGAGGCTGGTACGTGCATGCAGGCTCTTGCGTGCTAATCGCAGCTGAGGATGGAGATGGGGGTGGTGGGAAGTGTAGGGGGATGAATTCCTGATCCCTGGTATGAAGAGATCCAGACAGCCCGCTGAGTCAGCGCAGGGTCAGCAGGGTAAGGCCAGACAGGCTTTGATTCCCCCAGCAACTGGCTTTCAGCTGGTGCCTTCCCACCACCCAGTTCAGCCTCTCGCATAGGAACCACATGTACAAGGGGAGCTAGCTTATCCGTTCGCCTCCCTTTCTCGCAGTAACCTTAGCTGGAGCCCTTCCCCAAAATCACGTGAAGAACATGGCTCTGTTTCAAGGGACAAAGTGCAGGAGTTTCTCATTAACAGAGAATGAAAACTGCCTGCTGTGATCCAGCTGCAGTAACTCCGCTGAGGAGGGAGAAACAGCCCTGGGGGGGAAGAAAGAGGTAGAAAAGGAAATCAAAACAAGCAACTGCATTGCAAAGCCCGAGCCTTGTGGTGTTGCCCCTGCTCTCCTTTCCCCATGCTCCCCACTGATGCCAGCATGTCAGGCTGCAGAAGACCTTGTTCTGCTCCCTGAGCTTCTTGGGGGACCACAGTTACAATGACCTTGACTTCAGTGTGACGCCCACCAAAACCTCTCTGGACACACAGCATCTGTCTGTGGCTTCCCTATCTTGCCCAGACACCTGCAGCCCACCCCAGGATGTCGGGAGCAGGAAGAACGTTGCCTTCCCAGGGTATTAGGAGCAGGGAACTGCATGAAGAGGAGGACCAGGAGAAAGGGAAGTGGCTGCTGCAATATTTACATCTCCCCCTGTTATGCCCCCAAAAAGAAGAAACTGAGATTTGATTTCCCTGAGGCAGCTCTCAAAGAATTTACCTGGCATTCAAAGGAAAAGGCCTCTTTTTTTCCCACCTACAGACTTGGCTGCAAAGCCGGCCTCTTGCTCTACAAGAGGAAAAAGCCCCATATTGTTAGTGAGAGCCCACTACTGCCAAACAGCTAGACCCACGTGGGCCAGGGCTGGGAGTCAGAGTGAGACAGAGAGGGAATCAAGTGGCCCTTTATCTGGTGCCTGGGTTGCCTGGGCTGGGGCTGATGCATAGTTAGCATAACTGGAAAGGTCAAGTTTTGTAACAGCCTGAAGAGGGGGATCTTCCTTCTAGGGGAACTAGGGGAGGAATAAGGAGGAGCATCTGATGAGCAAACAGCCAGATGGTCATTGACTTACATGTGGCTTTTTCATACTGCAGGGGAAAAGAGGTATTATGGTAGGATGTGCTGTGTGAATTGCATAACCTGGTGAAGGGACGGGAGAGTGGCCCTGCCAGCCTCCTTCAGTAGCAGCAGATTCCCAGGCTGTGGAGATGAAGGAACAGACTGGGAAGAGATGGAGTGACTGCAGGAGAGATGGGGTGAGAGCACGGGGCAGAAAGGAAAATGCTGAGTTTGAATAAAGCAGGGGCACTGTTTTCCTTCCACTGCATTGGCTCAGCACTGGAGAAACCCAGTCCCAGCGGAACTCTGCTTGTGGCTGTTTATGGTGAAGTGAAACAAGCTGCTTTCCTTTTACCCCCAACACACACATCCACTCACTAGCACTTTATGTAGCAAGCTAATCTAAACTGAGCGAGGACCTGCCAGCATCTGCTGAGCTTCCTCGATCCTCCCCTGCCCAAGGGAAGTTACTGACAGTAGAATCATCCTTGCGTTGTCCTCCCAGCAAACGCCTCTGCTTTTCCCCAGGAAAAGGTGGTGGTGTTGGCCAGGGTGGCATACCGTTCCCTTCCCACCTCCTGATAGAACCTCTCGTTGAGGGTGAAGGGCAGGTTGCAAGAGACAAAGCCCTGATCCTATTGCCATGGAGATGTTAATTCAAGCTGAGTTCAAAGGAAATTTGTTCCAGCTAAAGCTAACAAGCCTGGCAGGAAAGCCCTGCTGTCAGTTGAAAGAGGCCAGCTTCTCGTAAAAGGGGAAAGGAGGTGGGATCAGAAAGAGGGGCCCCATTGAAAACACAGGCTCCAAATAGACGCAGTCCTATTCCCTGCCTTTGAGCAAAACCTTCCCCCACCACCAGCTGTGAAGCAAGGCAGCAGAAGATGCCAGACAGTCTTCCCATGCCTGGACCCTTACAGCAGAGCAGCCAGGAGGATGGAAGAGCTAGCAGAGCAGCCTCTCCCACCTAGGGCAGACGTGTAGAGCACGCATTTAGGTTCTATTGCTTGGGTCACTCTGCTGTGGTACACATGTGATGGTGACAAGAAGCACAGGTTCCAGGCAAGGCTGGCTGCCTCCTGCCATGCACCAGCAAGCACTGGAAGCAGAGAGGGAACTCTTGACACCAGTGGCAGAGGTCTTGCGGCCACACAAGCATTAAATGCACCATGTGATAACCAGGGCAGGACAGTGAAGGGCAGGACAGCTCTTGCTTAGCTCGGCATTGAAGTCATTCAGGTTTTCACATTGCCAATGCAGTTTCAGGGTTAGTGGAACTATCACATTTGGTGTAATGATTAATCCTGGCAGGTGAGACGTGTCGGCAGGTATAAAATCTTGTGCTTGTGCTGGTGTTTAGGGAATGCTTTGTCTCTGGGAGCTGGTGGTGAATATTCACAGCCCTTCTGAGGATGGGTTGGACTGACCTGGTCATTATTTGGCATTGCTGGAGAGCATAAGGGTCCATATAGAGCATCTGGGGAGAAGGCAGGTGTGCTTTCCCACACAAAAAACCTTTCAAACTGAGGAAGTGACTCATGGGGGTGCAGCAAAGGCAGAGGCCACCGTCTGGGATGGACCAAAGAGCACAGAGCTGCAAGGTCAGTAAAGAGCTTTGAAAGAGATGATGGAGCAAAGACCTGCCAACCCCCTCCCCTGCCCTGCAGGAGCACTTTGAACATCTACCCTGAGTCAGAGCAGGAGTGGGCCTGCTTAGTGCAAGATTTGGAGGAGAATTATGAGCAGCCTAGCTTAGCATTAGAGACATTAACTGTGGTTAGGAAAAAAAAGAACAAAACCCCAAACTCAGAACAGACTCTTCCAACTGAGCTACAATATCTCCCCATCTGCTTCTCCAGTGCCAAGAGGCAATGCAAGCACTGGAGTCAAACTGCTCCCTGCCAGCCAGGACAGCAACAGGAAGAGAGGAAGCTTTTGCCTGTATTAGGCAGCCCTGGAGAAACTCCTGGCTGGCAAAGAAATGCCCTAAGGGAGCGCTCTGCAGTCCCTGCCACTGCTGGACCCTGAGGTGCCTTCAGGACTTGGAGGAAACTGCTAGCTCCATTTGCCATAGCATCCCCCCCCCTTGGTCCCTAATCCCCATCTCCCTTTCCCTCCTTCCCATCTCCAGTGCCTTCCTTGCTGCTTCTTTGCATCCCCTTCCTCTCTCTTGCGAGCTCACCCCAGTGCCAGGCTCAGAACAATGTGGAGGGAGCAGTAAGAAACTGCTGACAACCAGTTAGTGCTGCGGGTTTCACATCCCGCTGGTTTAGCAAGACTTGGGCCCTCTCCCACCTCTTCCTTCTCTTTCATCTTCCCCTGCTTCCAGCCTGTAGCTTGAGGCAAATGCAGGAGGAATTTGCTAACGGACAGCACAGAGATTTCCCACAGATGAGAGCAAGAAGTGTTGTCTCTGGTTCTTAGCTTTCCTCTCCTCCTCTCATCATCCCTTCCCCTCTCTCAGACCTCTTTCCTTGCCAGCTGGCTCCTCTCCTCCCATGTCTATGCTGAGAGGATGAGGGGCTCCCTCCCAAAGCAGCGCTGACTTTTGGCCTGCTCAGCAACGTGCCTGAGCAAGAGGAGAGAAAGTAAGGAAAAGGGGAAGGACAGACTCGGGTTACTGTGAGCTATTAGGGCAGCGGGAGTGCGTGCAGCGAGGCGGAGGAGGAGACCTCAGCATGCTAGGGTTGGAAATAACAGCAGTGATACTTGGCATCCCGCTAGCCTCGCTCGTCTTTGCACTCAGATGGGGTCACAGCATGCCCCTGGCCTCACAGCCCAGTGGCAAGAGAGCCAAGAGGACGCTGGTCTGAAGTGCCTCTTCCTATGCAGTTAGGAAACCTCCAGGCACCGAAGGACATTGCTGCCTCTGGTGAGCCCAACCTACTCACCTTGCCTTGGACAAGGCACCGCTGAAGGAAAGAGCAGCACAGTGACTCAACTGGGAACCCAGCACAATTAAACCACAGGGTGAAGCACCTCCGTGTCCACTGCTACCAGCACAGGCATGCACATAAGCTGATCAGCAGCAGTACTCAAAGTCCCGTCTCCTCTTCCAGGAACAGGAAAGGATCTGCTGGAGTCATAGGAGAAAATGTACCATACACTTGCTACCTTGAAATAGCTTGAGCTTCATGCTAAAGCAAGTTAGAGAGGTTGGCTATCCTCCCCGCCCAGTCCCCCCCTCCCCTCCCAAATTCTATCTGTAAGTTGAATTATGTTAGAAAAGAAAAATAACTGGTTAGGAAAACAACCGGCCCTCCTAGGCAGCCATAATCAATTTCATTTCCCATTCACATGCAGCCTTAACTCTTCTCCCGTGCAGAATTTGCTCTGACATCCTGCTGAGGAGTGAGGTAGCATTTCTGTAGTCCACTACAGTAATCTCTTCCAACCCTGTCCCCTTTTTCGTTGTAGATATTGAATTGGGTGCTTTGGTCCTGTGATAACATGGAGTTGTTGGAAACCCCAATGAGAGAGCTGTGATTTTCTCCACTTTTCTAGAACCAGAGGGGAGAAGATATTACCCCAAAGAAAGTGAGCTCTGAATTTTATTTCTACCAGGAACTTGGCATTTTCCCTTTGAATACCTTTGCCTTCACTTGTCCCACATTCACCCCTTTCCTCCACTGATGATGAAGTTCTTTGGAGGCAATATTTAGTCCCTTTTTAACCTCTACCCCATGCTGATTGCAGAGCATCACCATTTCTTTCTTCCTTCCTACCTTGCTCTTTTTGTTCCACACCTGAGGAACTTGGGGCTAGTTATTTTAATGCGTATTGTGAAGCTAGTCAGCTTGGCTTTTGACAGCTCTCATTGATTGCTCCACACACCAACCTCGAAGCTGCTGCTTTCTCTGCTGATCTGGCTTGTTTCTACATCCCTTGCAGGCATTCTGATGACTGTTAGCATCCTTTTGAGGTGGTTATTCATCTAGCTGTAACTGGAAACCTCCCTTGGAAGGTGTCTGCACCCCCCAACCCCCCCCAACATCTTGAACTTTGGGGTTTTTTTGACTTTAGAAATATTGCAAGCCTGCTCTGAGCTCCCGAGTCCAATTTTCATTCCTGTGGATTTCTTTTAGCTAACAAGGATTTGCCTATTTGAAATCAAGAACCTTATTTGCAAGCTTTGTTTATCTTTCTATTTCATTTTAATTGAATCAGCAGTTACTCTCTGCATCCAAGGCTAACTTTCTCAGTACGGTGCCCTCATCACTTATCAAAATCCAGTCCAGGGCAGTACCTTTCCTGGCTGGTTCAGTGAACACTGATGAAGAGATTCACTCACTATTATGTGCCAGCATATATTCTCCACTGTTATTAGTGTCATCAATTTTTCATACTAAATGAGAGACTTTCACTTCCCAAGTAAGAATACCCTTTCTCAGTCTGTATCAGGCAATGGACTCTCTCTCTGTGTCCCAGTCTGACCCTGGAAATCTAGAGCACAGCCCCGTCATAATGCCAGGGCCAGCCCATTGCTCTTTCCCCACTGATGGTAAGTCTAATAGATTCCTTTCACGACATGTCAAGACACAGAAATTCTTGCTGTAAAGTTCTGTATTGCTCCTTCTACCATATATATCTGTAGGGAACTGTAATTATTTCAGATCTTGTCTCAGAGCAAGGTTTCCAGCTAGCCTGCAGTTTCTGCACCTCATCAGACAGATACTGCATGGCATGGTGCAATACATCCTCTGCCTGGAAAGCAGGGCACACTGCAGATGGTGATGAAATGCAGTTCCCTGAAGTAGGGAGTCACTGAAACTGGGATTCAGCATGGAATGGACAAGGCTTTACCTCCTTTTTCACTTCTAGTTCCTCCAGCTCCAAAAAGCAGAGTTAAAAACCAAGGGTCTATTCTTAGAGTGTAGCTTCTCTTCAGTCTTCCTCTCAGTTACCGTAAGAGCAACTACTAGGTAAGTGCAAAGAGGCAATGTGGACACAGGGCAATAGTACAAAGCATGTCACGCACCAGTACCTTGCTGTAATGTCTGGCAGGGTTCATGAAGTGACAAAGAAGTTTGTTTCAGTGTCATTACATCACTGCAAGAAACAAAGAGTGCAGAACGCCAAAGGGATTTTCTTTTCTCTCTTTTTAATCTCTATTTGAGTTCCTGTATAAAAATCTCCCATTTCACCTCCTGATGTTTCTGCCCCTTCCCTGCTCTTTAGTGGATTACTTCAGCCTGCTAAGGTGGGCATAAGGCCAGGCTGCTGAACGATAGTGTTTGCTTAGTTTAGCACTGGCTCCTGTCAGAAGCAGCCCTTCTGGCTGAACATACCGTTTGTGGCCATATGTGGTGTTATTTACATGGGGAAGGGAAGAAAAAAACCCTATCTTTGTGAAATATGGATTGAGAGAAAAGAGAGACATAGGCAGAGTGGGGTGGGAATGTGCCCATCTGAGAAAGCCATCCCAGCCCAGACTGTGGGAAGAATTAGCACAGTGCTCATGGAGAGGAATGCTGCTCCTAAAGCGAGCTGTGAGGGTCTGCAACGAAGCCTTGCAATGGGAAAAGGAATTGGACAGGCTTCTGGAATTGCTGCACGGAAGCTCAGCTACCAGCTGGGAGACTAATTTAGTTTCTGGTTTTTTTCCCTTGTCCCCATCCTCCCTCTTTCTCTCTTTGAATAGGAGAGCAATGCAGCCAAGGGCTCAGCTCCAGCCAGATTGTGCAGGCTCAGAGGGGGCAGACTGGGTCACTCATTGAAGGAGTAAACATCAGGGAAAGCTGAAGGGGCTTTCTTAGGCTGTGCTTGAGCTAAAATGCTGAAGAAGAGCACAGGAAGCACTTGAAATCCCCGACAGGTCCCAGCCTGTTTGCATCCAGCTGCATTACCTATTAAGAGGTAGAGCAGCCTGAGGACTACTCTAAATCCCACAGCAGCCGTGGCAGGTAATGAAAGCAGAGGCAGGCAAGGGCTGAAGGTGGTGAGTGCTCCGTTGTCTTCCTGCTGCTTAGCGCAGCAGTATTCTGCTCTTTGAGTGGTGCCCAGCACCAGCATTGCACTTGTGCCATCTCCAGCACAATCAGTCTCTTCCCAACACAGCCCATGTCAGTATCCTGATGTGCTCGCTGAGAAATGCTGTGCCAGTGGAGGTGCCATCCTTTGGAATAACATGTAAACCCAACTGTCTGACAGCCTGGACTATAAAAGTTCCCTTGGCAGCTTCTGCCAGTGTTATCTTCCTCCCTCAGCCAAATTCCAGGTTAGAAACCGAACAAAGCAGTAGTGATGAGTTGCCAGTATTTTAATGAGCAGTTCCCACAGACACCTTCCTACCCCTGCCTGTGATGAAACTCTGCAGAGCAGGTGCACATGTGTGCTCCCAGAAAGGGAGCTGTATTTACTTCTCACTTGTTCAAACAGCAGCAGTTACAAAAACCCTCTCTCATAACCATCACTCAAGCAGGAAAGTGGCTTATTTGGCAAAGAAATTGTCATCAAGAGCAGTTTGCTGGAAATGTTTACATTGTGTTTCTGAGGGTATAATGAGTGTGC
This sequence comes from Nestor notabilis, assembly GCF_000696875.1. NCBI lineage: Eukaryota > Metazoa > Chordata > Aves > Psittaciformes > Psittacidae > Nestor > Nestor notabilis. Next base: position 182,906 of record NW_009917749.1, on the reverse strand, counting down.
TGATAAGATAGTGCATGAACCAGCTGACTTGAACGAGGGGGGAGCGTGTTGATGGGGAAGCTGCAAGCTGTGTTCTGCAAGGTGTTTGAGAAATACCCTGCTGACACCCTACAGAGGCAATAGGATTTACTCTTGAGCACGTATTTCAGGCCACTTAGGGGGAAGGTCTTTCTAGGACAGAAAAGCAGGATTGGGAAAGCTGGGATTTCCAGGATTATGTTTTTCTCCCCCAGGAAGGAATCTAGGGTGTTTTCCCTGCTGTAAACCCAATTATCCCTTCCCAGCATCTGGGGCATTCCAGCAGGGAGAAGAGGAAGAGGTACTGTCAACCCCCCAAGGGGTTGGGTACCTCAGGAAGACTAATCATGAAAGCACTTGGCCTAACAGGGACCTTGGCAGGACAGGCATGGACAAGGGGAGCAGCACAAGGAGAAGCTGGCTCCAGCACAGGCAGATCATTGCTACTTCTGTGCTTCGGGACCTGACTCAGCAGTTTTCTTGCTCCCCGGGGCTGGCTGCGTTTCAATGACAGTGGATTTACCTCTCTAGCAACGCATAGAAAAGCCTGGAAATCATCTATAGCAAATCTCGGGTCCCGTCCTCTGCCCCTGGCCTCGGGGAAGGCTCTTCTCCCTCGCACCAACCCATTCAAGACACAGCGCGGGTTCCCGGGTGCCCGCATTCGCGAGGCTCCGTCCCCCGCGGCGCTCCCGACACCCGTGTGTGGGTCACGGGGGACACCTAGCGGCTGGCAGCCGTGCCGGGCAGGGGGCCCCGAAGATGCTCACCCCATCGCACACCAGGGTGGGAGCTCCTCTCTCCCCCAGTTCACAGCCCTGAGCTCCCCTCTCCATCTTTGTTGCTCGCACACAAACCAGGGAAATCACGCAGGAAGAGGAAAGTGGGGCTCAGCATCTCTGACATGCTCCTAAGCCCGCATCCTCGCACAAGCGGGCTGTGTAGGAGACTATTTGCATGCTACGTGGTGTGGGCATGTGGCTGCAGACGGTCAGTGAGGAGGAATAAGCACCTCCCGTGCACTCCTAAGCTGGATTTCCACACCTTCCCCGGTATGGTGCAGGGCATGGGGATGGGTCAGAGGATACTGCGTCGCAGAGGTGTGAACACTGAGTGTGGGAAAAGCTGAGCACTAAAGCCCACCAGGCAAGAGACATGGGAACCTTCCACAATGTCCAAGAGACCTTCATCGAGCAGAAACACCCTTTTCACAAGTTAGCAGCTCTTCAGTGTGGTGGGTGGCATGCACTTCCCTCAGTGAGAGCCAACATGTACTTTGTGTGTGTCCACGCTTACACACTGCCTCTCTCTCTGCTGCCACAGGGCCAGGATCTCCAGAAGAGGTACAAGCAAGTAGGTGAGGGCAGTCCCCTGCTGCCTCCTCCCTTTCCTCTCAAGCAGAAGTGGCTCTGGGTGGCAGTGTGCCCCCCTGACATGGGAACTCACTCCAAAAGGCTGTGCCAGCCAGCTCAGAGGGCAGGATCATCGCTGCATGGGTGCAGGGAGGCAGGCAGGGGAGGGAGTGTGAGGCAAAGGCAAGCATGCCCTTCCCTGTACTAGAAGAGAGCTGCAGCTCCCCCAGGCTTGCAGCTTTCTCACCCCATCTTCCTCCACCCCCTTTTCTTTCCTTCCTGGGTGCCAGCCAGTCCCATAATGCTACGTTAGGCTGCGTTTGGACTTGATGGAGCCTCCAACTTAAATGCAATTAATGTAATAAAGACAAGCAGCTAGTGCATGCATGGAGCCAACCAGAGCAGCAGGGACAGCTCCCTGAGTTGCCCAAGCTCCAGGTGTTCCCTGCCCATGCACAAGCAACATCCCTTCTCCACTCTTCCTGCGGCCCGCGGAGCTGCAGTGCCAGCACATGGCTCAGAGCTGCCTGGGAATCTCCCCCGTTATTTTACCCTCTTTCACAACTATACCACCAACGAGGAGGCCAAATCCTGCCTTTCTGCCAGCACTTGCTGCTGGAGAAGCAGGCTCTGCCAGGAGGTAGCAAGGTGGGGAGCCAGGAGTGCATGAGCTTTGGGCCCTCTGGGTGCTGGGCACCTTCCAAAACTCACATGCAGCTGCAAGAGTTCCCCAGCCTGGCTGCCCATCCTGTTCTGCAGGGCCAGCAGCAGTGACAGTGCTGGATGGCAGGCAAGGCAGCGTGGCAGATGCCCGGCCTGAGGCTGTGCCCCTTGCTGCTGCTGCCAATGTCCAGTTTGCTACCCTGCACCTTATTATGGGCACTTAACTCACCACATAGAGCTGCTACCACAGTGACAGGGCTGCCATCAAGGCTGGAGGAGAGCTCCATGTGCTAGCCACACAGAAAGACCTGCCCTGGGGAGGCAGGCAAAAGGATAGGATGGACAGGCAGGCAGCCATGGGCAAGGATGCAGTGGGTGGCCATGCCTGTGCGCCACCAAGAAGAGGATGATCTCCCCTGACTTTGAGTCAGGTCCAGGGTTCTTGAGCTAAAGAACCCTGCAGAGATTTGCTTTGCTGGGTGAAGATGGAGAGAGGAACAGCTTTTTCTGTCACCAGACCACATAGGAGTGAAGCAAAGAGGTCCTAGTTGGTAGGAAGATGGAGGCTGGTTACGCGGTGGCTGTGAGGGGGATTCAGGGTGCAGGTGGCCCTTCTGGACTGTTCAGAGCAGTGAGGATGCATCTGGAGAGAGGCAGGAGCCAGGACAGAGAGCTGGGATAGCAGGATGAGAGGTGAGCTCCTGCCATGTATCAGTGGGGCTTGGAAGAAGGTATAAACAGGTGCTGAAGGACTGTGAGCTCAGTGCCAGTGACGTGAGAGCTACCATGATCAGCATGTCCCCAGATCCTTTCCAAAGCAAACATCAGACATTTTCCATCAGACGCTGCTTTCTCTGGATGCCAAATTTCACTCCCATTTGTGCAAGCCAGGGCCAGTGTCCACATGCTCCCGTTGAATTGCATATCCCTTCCCAAGCCCCAAACACTGAGCGGCCGCTGACAGGAGCAGATAAGGGACCTAGGAAGACAAGCTGTGTCAGGGATTGCCTTCCCTCTGCTCCCATCTCCATCTGAATACCAGAAACCAAAATACAGTCTCTGTACTGCTACCTGGAACAAAAGCAGCCTTGCTGGCCTTCCCTGCACCTTGCTGACCCTGTAGTTTTCACCTGGAGAAGGGGGTGGTATGACAAAGTCATTTACCGGGCAGTTGCCACCACCCTAAAACCAGAGGGTGGGATTCAGCTACAGAGGGATAATGCTGACCAAGGACAAGCAAGTCCAGGCAAGGCATGCAGCACAGCACTGCTCCTGATGAGTAAGAGTGGTGGATGCTAACCCTCCTCAAGGTCTGGTCCTGACCCTCGCCCTGCCTTGGCTTCTGTCATGTTATCCTGTATTCATGGCAGTGAGTAAGGGAGGCTCAGGCCCCAAGTTCACTCTCTTATCCAGGTTTTACATTCCTCTCCCAGAATTGTTCTGATATTTTCCTCATTCCTTCTTTTCACAGTGTTTTCCCTCTTCTTTGTCTCTCCCCCTTCACCCCGTCTCATTTTTCTTCTGCCGTCACTTTTTTCTTCAGTATTTATAGAGGAAGGGAAGAGGGGAGTAAATCAAGACACACACACGCACTGGATATTTGTCTTACTCTGTCACGGAGTGAATAAGCGTCCCTGTTTTAACATGTTTGCCCATTTAACTTCCCAGGGGCTTTTCAGAATGAGAATTCCTCTGAGCAACCAGACACAAGAAGTGAGCTCTCAGTCATTTGCTCTGCGTGGTGGCCTCATTCCTCAGGCTTCCCCCCATCCTGCACTCCTGGTTTCCAGGAACCCAACAATGACACAGAGCAGGGCCCACCCACCGCCTGCCCTAAAGCCTCCCTGGCAGGCAGGGAAGCCCAGCAAGGTCAGGCTGCAGCTCCCCAAGTGCTGAGCTGCCTCTTGCTGTGATGGAGCAGTGGCTTTTGCATGGGCAGAGCTTCCAATGGAGGCTTCTGTGCAAGGCAGAAGCCATGGGCAGCTGAGACCTTGCCTGCTGGGGCTCTTTCACATCTGCCCTGGGTGGGTGATGGCTCCCCATCCGTCTAAGTAACATCCCTCTAAGCGGGAGGATCTCTGAGCCTTCTGTGGAGATCCGAGTTCAGACACTGAGGCTCTTGCAAGAGGTGAAGGAACATTTGCTCTTAGCAAGGAAGACACTGACCAGGGCTAGAGCTGATCCCACAAGCACAGGAGCCCCTCACCAGCCCCTGGACTGTGAAGAAGCATAGGGCAGGAAGTATCTACCCCTTAGCTCCACTGCAGCACTCTTACTTCTGCTCTCCCACCATACTGGGTTGCTTGGTGCCCACAGAGACCTGGAAATACCTCAGGAGGGACAGAGGCACAGTATCTGTCTCCAGGACAGATCATGACAAGGAGTGCTTCTCCATGCACAGCTCTCCATGCTACCCTTGCTAGAAACAGCCACTGCCTGGAGGGAAGCTTGGCTTGATACTGCCAAAGACAGGTGATTTCAAAGCAGTTTGAGTGTTAAGGACACTTTATTAATAGTTCTCTGTCCTTTTTCTTCTTCTTTCAGCATTTTTTGCTGAGATGCAAACCTATAGAGAACTAGACCTAACAAAGGAATTTCTGCTGCTGGGGACAATAACAAATTATGTTAAAATTTATCATTTCCAAGCATCAGAAGCAAAAACCCTCACAGAAGACTACACAAAGAGATCCTGGGGGCTATATGTTAGCACCTATACCACAGGACCAAATCTTTTTCTGGAAAGAGTACAGTCTGTTGCAGCTACCCAGCTATCAATAAATTCAGTTCTGCCAGCTGCAAAGAGTGGAATGTTTTATTACTTCTTCTACAGCCCCCAAAATCCTGAGATGATATGAACTGTCAATTTTACATAAATAATACCTATCTCTTGTAGTGCGCTTTGTTCCCAGAGATCCCAGAGCACTTTAGGAGATTATGAACAGGTTGGAGCAGAACAGAGAACTGAATCACAATCTCCGAAGTTCGCCTGTGGAACCATCCATGAAATCACGACTGTGTGGTTACTGAGGCTGACTGTGAAAATGCTGCCAAGAAGCCAGTAAGAATATGCTGTCCTACAGCAGAATGTAAAAAAGGTCCACTGGTCATTGCCAATCCAACTAAGGAATATTCCTTCCCCATCCCAAATTTGGAGATGGGGTTTTTGTGCTGAGCAGACACCTGAGAGGTGCACCCAGCTCCACCCAACTTCCCCATCTCAGGTTGTGCCAATCTCCAGTGTATGAAAAGGAGGTGGAAAACAAAACAAAACCTGAAAACCAATGGCACAGAAACCAAGTTAAGCATCAAAGAAGGGGGAGCGGGAGCAGGAAATCCTTCCTGGCCTCTACAGGCAACCAGCAGAAGCCTTGAAACACAGGCTTAATTAATTAAAACCAAAATGGACATGGTGCAACAAGTATTGTAAGCACATTGAAGGCATGCAGTATCATCCATACAGTCAGGCAACGTGCTGATGACTGTAGCAAGCTCATCTTAAATACAGTTGAGATCCTGGTGCCCAAGACTGTTTCAAGGGCCATGCCTGAACTATGCTCCTGTGATGTCTAGCAATCTTCTTCTAATTTCTAGCCTATATTTTGAAATGAACAGATTTACCCTATTTGATCTTACACTAGGGATGTCCTTTGATTCAAATAGATTCCCTCCTTAGCTGGTATTCCCTTTCCTGTCCTACCCACAAATTTAATGCTGAGTAGTCATTTTCCCCTTCAGCCTTTTCAAAGTTGAAGACTCAGCATAACCACTAGAAAGGGGTCCTCCCCCAGGCAGCACATATCCTCCAGTTAATGCCCTTGTCCTGTCACACACCCTCTCACTCCTTCAGTGAATCACCCTCCTCCTGCACGCTCACTGAGTATCGTTGTTACACAACAGGCACTTATACCCTGCCTGTAACTTGTTCCAATAATTAAGATTCCTCATGGTCCAGCTCATAGCCTGCAGGCCTGATTTAAGCCCTGGGAAGCTTGTGTTTGGCTTGTCATGGTACCCTGGAGGAGCTATTCAGATGCTCATGCTGCCCTAAAAACGTTCTATCTGAAGCCAGGTCCTGACCATCTTCATTGAGCTCTCAATTCAGCATGCTCCCTAACATGAAAATGCATCCCCCAAATAACTTGGTTCTGTTTTCCTTCCCTTCATCACCTACTCTGAAACACACGGCTGAATATCACATGGAGGTGGCAAGCCCACATTGTCACAAATACCTGAATGTAAGTTTGTGCCATATAAATTGAGTCTATCTTGTATAAATCACCTCTATAAAGCTCTGAGAGTTATCTGGAGACCTGCTTTAAGCACACCTGCAGCATTGTTTTTTTCCCTATGTGCTCTATGCCAGGGTAGCTCTATTGATCTATCTGGATATATTGCTGACCGAACATGATACATGTGAAAGCAACATGAAGCCTTGAACTTGTTTTGCCTGCTTTGCTCTTACACTGGGAGCTGGTTAATGCATGGTCATTGCTCAATGGTGTCTACATGCTTGATGGGTTGATTTCCTGTGCTTTCTTGTGGCAGGAATAGCCTACATGCATTTCAGCATAACATTTTCTGGGGTCTGGATGTGTGTTATATAAAAGTGTAAGAAATGAGAAAGGACTGAAAATATGTAGGATGTGAAAGGGAGTGTGGATTACTGGGTAGAGCACAGAGTAGGCAATTAGTAGGAAGGTTCCCCACTCCTAGTTTGGTTGGAGTTATTGTGAGAACCAGGGCTAGTGAATCATGGGCTGGTTGATCTAATTCTCTGTGACTCTCCATGACTTCATCAGTCACCGGCGTTTGAAACTCTGCTCCGGAGCCTGTCTAAAGGAGTGCCCCAGGCTTGGCTTAACTGTTTCTATTCTATTTAGCTTGAAATGGACCCAATTTTATCACTTTTTCCATCCTGGGGAAACCTTTTCTAGCCATGAAGATTTTTGTGAGCACATCACACAGTGAAAACACTTTAGTACAAGCAATAAACTACTTAAACTTACTAGTGCATATACAGTGAAAAAACTCAAGTTCAAAACAAGATCAAAAGCATCATACAAAAAAAAAATTCAAGTATTTAAAGGGGTCACAATCATGAAAAAGAAGAGAATGAACAAGCAAAAAGGCTGTATAGCAACTTCAGACAAAAAGTTTCACTTCTTCCTGAAAAATTTCAGGCAGTTCCACAGTCCATGCCTCAGTTTCTCTAATTGCCACATGGGGTTGGCAACCCAGACCTATTTTGCAAAGGTGTTGTCAAGTTTAATTTGTGAACCTTTGAAAAACGCTCTGAGTTTTTCAGATGAAAGACACTGCAGATGCCAAACGTGGGTGTATGCTCTGAGTCAGAGGCATAGACATGGGCATATTGTGTGATTGGCTTGACGCAGTGCACTAGATAGGAGACAGTTGTCTTCTGCGGGAAATGTAGGGATAACTAGCACAAAAATCACAGAAGATGCTTACACAAGTGTGAACTAATGCTACAGAAATCAGGAACCTCCCTCTGGGAGGGGGAAAGATAAAGCCTACAATAAAGAAACGTCCAGTCTGTATTTTATTTTGGCTTCTAAATTGCCTGACATACACGTGTGTGCACAAGTCTTCTGAATATGGTTAGGAACTGAAGCACAGGTTGTCTGAGAAACTACCCTTTAACTCCTGTAGTCCTCCTGTGATTCCCAGGCAGAATTAGCCAGCAGTGGCTGTGGTTACAAACACCAGTAAGACCATGTGCTCCTCAAGTTTCAGACAAGCGTGAACAGTAGATTTCCCGGGAAAGGCCAGAAATAACAAGAGAGAGGTGAGCCCCAACTGCAAACCATCTTTTGGCATGAAAAAGACACGATGAAGTGTGATGAGGCGCAGAGAGATGCTGGGGAAAAGGTGGGCTTGGCCTTTGGCTACAGAACAAAGTAGCAGGATGAGTGGCAGCAGAGGTGGTGCATTTAGCTCTTGCTGGTCACATGTGGGCCTGCCACGGTGTCACAGGTATTTGCAAGCAGGACATGCCCAAGGCACTAATTCCAGGCACACGGGATGCTTGAGAGTGAGCTGAGGGTAAAAGGGGACAAGTGAAAGTGTTCCTGATACTGATAGGGGATGAGGTAAACAGGTTTGGGAGGATGACAGGGGAAGGGAGACTGACATGCCATGGGAGGCCAAAAGGGGGTGAGGGACCTTCAAGAAGTCCAGTTTGCACTTGGGTCCATTAATCTCTGTGTGTGTGTGTGTATGTATATGTGCAGCCTCCCTTGTTCTGTCTGACACAGCATTTAAGTCGAGGATTCTTCAAAACTAAACAGCAAGGACAGATGCCACCCATTCAAAAGCCAAAGAAGAGACTGCAACTTTATGGAGCATGCCAAATGTTTTAAGGGCTGACTACAGCCCATCTGATTCTGACTGGCGCAGTAGATGGTAAACATTACAACATCTTACATCTCAAGTATGGTCATACTTCACCAGTAACAAGTGGAGGGGCTAATATCATGGCTGGCATCAGAGTAGGTCAGGAAAAGCCCAGCCATAACCTGACTTACTGGAGGGTGCAAGTCTGTATGTGCCTCTGCATGGACAGAAGAATCTATCGTAAACCTCCTCTGAGTTCAGTTACTCCCAAGACTGCCTAAAGTAACAGGATTAAACTCGTTTGCTCTGGATTTGCCTCAGTAAAATCAAGATGAAAAAACTCAGTCCTTAATCTTTTGACTGCCTATTCCAAAATCCTAACAATCATTCTTGCCAGGAAAACAAGAGAAATCAAGGCCTCCTTCTCCAAGTTAGACCTTTAGTAAGGTCTTAAACCTTAGATGTTTTTTCTTTCTTAAGTATTAATGCTAGCTTGGAAAATCTCTGCTGATTCTCTTCACGTACACGTGAAGAACAGGCAGCTCCACCCTCCAGTATTTTTAATCGCTTGGAGATCTACAGGCCAGTTAATGCTATAAAGAGCAGCTCAGCCGAGGAAGCTGGGGAAAACAAATACATGGATGTCAGTCAATGTCTTTCTTTTATGAAATTTGTTTTTAAAAAATAGCATTGCCCTTTCCTATGCCACAGAATGAAGAATGACTCACAAAAGACTATGGTCCTCTTAATAAAAAACCTGTCCATTAGAAATTACTGAAAAAGGTGTGGCCTTTTCCAACAACTATTATCCAAAAAAATACTGTATACTGAATCATTTCTCATATATAGAGAGCTATAATGACATACAGGCTGTAAGTGGGACAGGATCCATGAGCCATGGGTCCCAACTGCATTTCAGTTGAAGAGAAGAATGTTTTCTCTTTCCTTATCTCTTATTTTGCACAAAGACCTTAGAAACTGGATCTGTTAGACAGGTGCTTCCTAGCTATTTCGTTCTCAGATCCAAAATGTATGCTGCTCTTGGTTTGGGCTGCACCTTTATTTCCTCCACGCCTCAAAAAGAGCTGCAAAATGTAAACCTGGATTTTTCCTCTGCTACTTCAGACACTTCCAACTGGCTTTTGTTACAGATTTCTAATGAGATATTATTACAGCCTAAAAATCTTATTCTCCAGCAACGCCACCATTGCATTCTGTGACAATTAGATTAAACACAAATCTTAGGCATGGTTAATTTACACCCAGGGCACTAATCTCAGAGCAATCTCACTGAAATTCAGAATATAGGCTATGCTAAATTGATACGATACGAGTGGAAGATCAGGCTCTTTCTTTTGAAGGTGATGGAACTCACAGTGCTTGTAAAGAGCCTTTTCTTCTGAAATCTTCTGTGATTCCAACAAGTTGAACATTTCCCTGGAATACAGCTAGTGGAGACAAATCTATTTTTAAAACCTCTTCCCAGTTCTTTTTTCCTGCAAGAAATATTTTTGCCCATCTAGCTGTAAATCATTTCTTCTTCCAGGTACATTACAGGTATGTCTCAGTTCAGTAGACTTTTATGGGAAGAGCCACATCAGATACACCTGAACCCTTACCTCAGTGAGAATGTGCAGTGAAATAGGGAATGGGGGTTTTATTCTTCTAGTCACATTAGTGGAGATTACATGGCCTGTGGGAAAAACAGGACTAGCCCATTTTAACTTCAGGTCATCTGTGTTGATCTGCTACATGGTTGGGTTATTTCCAGGTCTAGATGGCTGGACCTTGCACAAACCCAACCTAAAAATAAAAATAAAGATAATAGGGTCTTTTAAACCCAGTATTATCCCTATGTTTCCCCTCCCTGTCCTACTGAATGCAGTAAGTCCTCAGGGGAATTGAGTTTAAGAATGCTTTATTCTAGGCGTTCATTTTAATTACAACCATAATTATTTCTGTGCATGGGTATGACCCAGTTAACAAACCCATCTTCTGCATCTCATGGTCTCTCCGACCCTGCCCGTCTCTGCGAGGAGGTAACCTCAGCTCCTGGCAACAAGGAGCAAACTTATTTTTGAAACAAGCGGTCAAACTGGTTGCTGCATCTTAATGAAAGTGGTTTTTAAAGAACCCAACACATTTCTATGTATATAAACAGCCCTTCCTCCCAAACCTGGTTAGACAAGAATGTTCCTGGGTGTGGACTGCCTTGTATAATTAACTGCACAGCTGTAGCTTCTGATCCCTGGTAACGTCTTTCTTTCTCCCTGCGTCTCCCTAGCATAATCCAGGCGTTCTCCTCCTCCCTGCAGGAGCTCCAGGTGCGTCACTTGGGCAGAAGCTTTCCAGCATTCCACCGTCATTCCTTGCTGAGACAACAACTGGGCAGACATACCCACTTTGGGCTGAAAGACAGGAGCTGGAGGATAGATTAAGTGGTGAAGCCCATTTGCCCTGTTCAGACGATGGAAACGGGGAGTGCAGCAAGGCCAAATGGTACCACTGGGAAGCCAGAGGATGTGAAGAGTCCATCTGCCCCCAAAAAGGAAGAAGAAGTGAAGAAGAATACAAACTCTAGCGGAGGCGAGAAGGAAGCTCTGAAGGGCACTGGCAGTGCATCTTTGGAGGCAGGGCAAATCAAGAGCTCTCTCTTCTCTGGCAGTGACTGGAAGAGGCCCATCATTCAGTTTGTGGAGTCATCTGATGAGAAGAGATCAACCTACTTCAGCATGGATTCGGCAGATTCAAAGAAGATGCAATATGCCAGTGGACAGATGGGAGACATGAGGAGACCACCACTCTCCTTTGCAGAGAAAGGCGATCTCAGGAAGTCCCTCTTCAATTTGGATTCCAAAAAGAGCTTCCTGCCTAGTGAAGGGGAAGGGAGAAAGTCATTGTTCTCTGGGGGGCAGATGGGGGACCTGAAGAAAACTTCCCTCCCTCTCGTAGAGACAGGGGACCTGAGAAGACACACCTTCAACAAGCCTGACCGAGCGGCTGGGTCACGGCCCAGGGTGAAGCTTGAGGATGTTCTGTGTGATTCCTGCATTGATAACAAGCAAAAGGCTGTGAAGTCTTGCTTGGTGTGCCAGGCTTCCTTCTGTGAGCTGCACCTCAAGCCCCATCTGGAGGGAGCAGCTTTCCGGGACCATCAGCTCCTGGACCCCATCAGGGACTTTGAAGCAAGAAAATGCCCTGTGCATGGGAAGACCATGGAGCTGTTCTGTCAGACAGACCAGATGTGCATCTGCTACCTCTGCATGTTCCAAGAGCACAAGAACCACAGCACAGTGACAGTGGAGATCGAGAAAGCAGGAAAAGAGGTAATGCTCTTTTTATTGCACATTCCCATCAGTCTTTCCAAGGCATTTCAATATTACACCACAGCTTTTGCTTTCCAGCCTACAGTCTCTCCTCAAACCATGTCTGCAATGTAATTCTGGGATGCAGGGGTGGTGGATGGGAAGCATTCAGTGGAGAACGGATATTGCCTGGCTTCTGCTGCCGTGGGATCATTGTTCTCCTAATGGCTGGTTACAACAGCATAGCACTGGTCTTGTGTAGCAGACCTGACTGGGGGGTGGTGGTGAACCTGGCTTCCACCCCTGGTTGCATCACTGGCTTTCAGCAGAAGCTGAATCAAAACCATACATGCTAAGTTTTGTGTAGTGATCCCGCAGCCAGAAAGGTGGGCACTGCTCAAGTTCAGGATCTCCAGAATGGAGGTAGTTGGATGAGTGGCTACTAAAATTACTAGTGGCTATTATTGCCATGTCAGCTATTTAGAGTGAGATTATGGGGTTTTGTTTTTCTCTTCTGTTACGGATATAATAGTGTCAAGCACACCTATGGGAAGAGTAATTTGAAGCTTAGATGAAGAAAAATCCCTGGTGCAAGCACAAAACATCGTAATTTCCCCTGACGTGTTACTAAACTAGTTTTAGAAGATGGATATCTAAGGGGATGAGGCTGGTGTGTGGAGCAGTGCTCACTAATCGAAAGTCTTCCACCTTTGATTCCTTCAAGTCTCATGCTGTTTGCTTTCTGAGCAGACATATGATTATTCCACTAGATGCAGTAAAGATCAGGGTCTCAGCATGTTTGGTGCTATACATCCCATAGTAAGAGCATGTCCTGGCTTAGAAATCTTCTAAGCAGACAGGATGTATGCTAATGTAAACCAATTTGCCTAGAGTCACACAGCCAGTCCTCAGCAGAAACTGGAAGGGCACTAAGTAAGATCTGCTAAATCCTACTCCTAGGCACAGCCCAAGCCGGTGCTCTGATGTGGTGAACAGGCAAATAAAAGTACCCACTGCTGGAAATTCCTAAGTTACCCTTAACATGGAAGAACAGTTCAAGCCTTTCTAAGGTGGTGGGAAGATTTCTCTCTTAAGGCTGAAAGAGCACCTTATGCAGAGCTTCTCTCTGTCTCCCTGCGCACATATTTTTTATTTTCTTGCAACGTCATCTCCAACTTGCAGACTTACTGAAACCAGACAACATTTCTTCTGTGTCTCAACCAGTCTTTCGTAAAGAAATTCCTGCAGGGCTTGCTAGCCTGCTGTTTGTTTCATAATTGCTTATTCTTGTGTTTTTGATGTCAGCTCTCAACATAGCATATGCTAACTCTCGTAAAGCTGTGTCTGGTGTCTGCCAGGTCGTCCAATTCCTCTTAGCCGTTTCTACTGAAAAGAAGTTAACAGCTGCTCCCTGAGGAACCAAAGCTAGGCAGAGCCTTCTTCCTGTGGTTGGATGGACCTAGAACACCTTGCTTTTAAAGAGGCTGGTCAGAGGAGGCTTCGCCTAAGATTTTAATGATGTTTGATTTCTTCCTCAGAATCCTTGTGCCATTCTTGTTAGCTCCATGCTTTAGTTCCTATACTGTCCTTAGCTGTTTCTGCTGCTGCTAAGCCTAAAGGATTTAGGGCTTTATCAACATGAATCATACACATGTGCAAGTTTCTCCTGAGCACAAGTTTTGATCATGTTGTAACTTGAGTGAGTATTCACTCAGACAAAAACAATTAATAGGATAGCTTCTGCTTGCAAATGTTTATTCCTAGCCCCTATTTATTCACCTTAGGTGGAGCCTTAGCAAGAACCAGAAAGAGGAATGAGCATTTCCAAGTCCCTTGTGTGCACCGGTCTTGCAAATTCTTTTCCAGTCTTGCAAATCAGCTGAACTGGGATGTGACCACAAACTGGAAGAGTGGCAAAGTGTGAAAAGAATAAGCAAAAGCACCACATCAGGTCATCTCGATCCTTGCCCCATTTTTAAAGCTTGCATCCAAGCAGCATTGGGGTAGTTTTAGAAGCTCCAAATTTGCTAACTATACCACTGGGCTGGTGACCAGAATACAGCTATATCTACAGAGACTCTTCACACAATGTGGGTTGTGAAGGAACAATTGGTTTATCTGCAAAAGTTTCCCAGTCCTTGGCTGTACTGAGACTCCAATCCTGGAGAGGATTCCACCAGAATTTGGTGTCGGGGGATGTATGTGTGTGTCACTGACTGTCAATCTGGGCGTTCAGCAATTTGGTGGCACAAACCTGTCCCATGATGAGGTGTAATATGCTTGATTTAGGTATATGTATTCCTTTCATATGGCAGAATTAATGCAGGTTACAGTCTCTTTCATGAGTCTGTCTTTATAGACCTGTAAGGAGGAGAGGTGCTGTACTTCAGCGTTGGGAAAACAAGGGATAGTTTAAGATTCTTCTGTAAAATTAGGTAACTCTGCTTGCTCCACAGTGCAGACAGAGACAGTAAAGCTTAAGAGAAAAGGAATGCAAACAAGCCAGTAAACAGACACCTACTAGTTAGAGCATTTAAGCGAGCAGTGGAAAGACTGATATTTTTCTGTCTGTGAGACAGAGGAAGAACATGGCAGCATCTTCCACTTTTCAGGAGCCTGGGGTGAGAGTCACTCTTTTCCTGGTGTGCTTCTGAGCAGGCAAGAGCGAAAGGCACAGGGGGTCAGACAGAGACTCTTTTCCTGATTTTCCACACAGTGGTATTTGTGTATTTTACCCAGCAAACCTTTAATGCCTTCCCCAGAGCCACTTTGCATTAGTTTCCTGTTACAGATTTAGAAGCAAAGTAACAGCCCCACCAGAATCAGCACAAGAAACAACCAAGAAAAATGCTGTGAGGCTGGGTAATAACCACACACAGTTGAAAAGTGAAAACTGTCAATAGCAGCTTGTACAGCCAAATAAAACCCTCTGGCCAGCTTGATTTATCAACAGAACTAGAGTCCCCCTTTCAGATAGCATCCTTCATTTTGAAAGGGGATCCTTTATTCAAAACCTGTTTTACAGGCCTGTGCTCAAAATGAGACAACTTCACATATGCCTGCCAGTCACACAGCTGTAAATAACCTGTGGTTACTATCCAGCACCAGCCTTAGTACTCAGCACGTCAGGTCAGTTCTAGTGAAAAGCACTTTGATTCTTTTCTTTAATACTTTACGTTTAAAGAAAAGTTCACATTGCACAGCAGGTTTAAAGAGGCAGCAGAGAACTGTTGTGCAGAAACAGGACCTGGGTGTTCCTTGTTTCAACAAAGCCCCTTTTAAAAGGGGAGACTTCACAGAGGCTGAACTGGGCTTTGAAGTCAACCATCCACAGACATGCATCCAGAGGGATTTCCATGTGAGCCCTCTCTGTTTTGCTTTCACTGTCTGAATAGAGAGCAAACGAGAGAGTAGCAATATGCTAGTGGAAGGATTTTTTGGCCCTTCTCACCAAGGCAAGGTTAGGGCACAATGTGGCTGTAAGACCTTAATCTACATGAGTTGTGGTTGCTCTGCGGATACAGCTTAAAATAGATGCTCTTTCCACAGAGATGGTGCAAGTCCCTTGCAGGACGTTCTTCCTAGCTGGAAGGCTGGGAAAGCTGACCTGCTGCAAACTGTGATTTGCTTGTTTGCCTGCATTCTGCACTAATGCCTCTGCAGTGAGGGCAGACCCCAGGGAAAATCCAGCAGTTTGTAAGTAAGGAATTCTCTTCAGACTGTGCAGAGAGCCTTTTCTGGCCTCAGCTCATGTTGTGACAAGTGGCCTTATTGCAGGATGCTGGCAGAGTCTACAGAGATTGTAGCCCACTGGCACCCACCTCTGCTTAACTAAAGCTTAGATAGAAAAATGTAATGGCAAAAGCAGCAGAAATAATATCTCAAACAACTTGCTGATTTCTCATCGTGTAATTTCTAATACAAGCCCTGTATTAGGAACAACTAGTTTAAACACTTCTCTAGCTTCATTATTGCATTTGGTTGTTGCTGTCGGGTAATTAGCATAGCTCTCCCAGGCTGGTGACACAGGGGTGTTCCCTGATTCAAGGACTGGGTTCCCAGAGCATTAAGACATGATGATGCTTGTATTGCTGCCTTGCAAAAATGAGTCACATCATGATGCAAGATTCATAATCTCACATCTCTAGGTCCTTTACAGCAAAAGGGCTGGGTTCAGTTGTGGATGTACACTCTGAACTTTCACTTAGGCCTCTTGACTGCCCTAACTTAGACTCTAACAGGGGATCCTCTCTTAGCTCAAAGACTCTCAGTGCCAGCATTTCTCAGCTTGCTATAGTCAAACCGAATGGTCTAAACCTGTACTTCCTAGAGCTTCTTCACTGTTAGTATTTCTGCACTGTAGGGGCTCCCCTCACAATGACTGGAGGTGCTACAGTATCTTTCAAGAGGCCCTTCTGAACCCCAAGTCTCACCCAATGGATTTGTTCTGGATGGTCCATCACATAAGAGGATCAGGAGTTCTTGACCCTGGAAAATCTGAGAAATATGAAGAAAGCTGGGAGAGAAGTTTCTTTATTGGGAACAAAGTGGAGGAGTTGACAATACCTAATACGTGTAGCCAGCCTACTGTAAATGTAACACAGGACATACATGGACAGCTAAAGCAATCTTTCAGCCAGTCCAAGACTGATCAAAGCCTTAAAAACATCACTTTTGCTTAACCCCTTACATTGTAGTCCATCTCCAGAGCACCTCTAACTGAATAAGCCTCTTCGTACCCACATCACCAGTTCTTGTACTATTCCACAGCCTCCCTGAACCTCTTTTGAACATTTTTTCTATGCTTAGACTGGTTTGAATGTTTGTGTTACCGTGCAATGAAACACTTTCCTTCACCTCCCTTGCTGGTGTCTGTGCTAGTGGGTTTTTTTGCCCTCAGTATGGGCATTTTAACCCATGCTGAACCTGGATGGCTGTGGTCATTTGCATTCTGACTACTGGAACTATCTCTGTAATTTCCACTTGCAAATCATAATTGTCACTCTAAATGGTACTGTGGGTCTGCTCTCAAATACTTGTTACATCCCATCCCAGAGGCACACAAACTACCTTTCTGGGTGAAGGGATATTATAACTGCAATAAGCTGTTAGGAGTTAGTATCACTTCTGAGCAAGTAATAGTTTACAAAATTCCTTTGATACCCATCTCAATTAAAAAGTACTATAAAAGCATAATACTGCTGTCAACATCTTTCCATCCACCGTCTGATTCTTTTTCCTGTTACCTTTCTTTTCAAATCCCTCTGTTTGAGAGTGTCTGTGAAAAGTCTGTTTTTTTCCAGTCCTTTGTATGATTTCACTCATATTCTTGTCATAAGAATGTCCTGATATTTAGGGATGAGGAAGGAAACAAGACCTCCCATTGCCCAGGAGATGTGCTTTTTACTTTGCTAACAATAAGTGTTCCGAACCCCTGTAGAATATGAACTTCAGCTCATGATGGTATTTGTTTGACTAGTGAAGGCTGTCAGGGTGTATGGGTGGTATTTAGAGGACCAGTGCTCTCCTAACTCTCAACAAACAAGGACAATTACAATGACATTGTGAGGATGCAGCTCTTCTGGCACTGAGATACCTTTGAGTACATTTGCCTTTTTTGTTCCTCCTTTCTTCTGTTTTATAAGGCAATGAAAGAACTATCAAATTGTTTTCCCTCTATAAATAGAGATATTTCTAAATTGGAACAGCTAAAGTCAATGGCTCTCAGATGCAGCTGTGCATGATTCAAGCTTAAGAGGATGTTCAGACGCTATCGTGACTGGCAGCAAGACAAGAGTCCTGATGGGCTGATTTCCTTGGTCTGAGCTTTTGACAGCTTGTTGCATGCTTTTCTTCACTGTGGGATGCTGTTTTCTACTCCTTGAATGAAAAACTGAGAACTTTAAAACTTCCACCCCAAGGGAAACCATGATCACAAGGGAAGACCCATGTTTTCACATTGTATTATCTTCTTGGGTGGCAGCAAAGCAGTGGGAACTACAACTTGTGTTTTAACAGCAGGGAGGCCTCATTGTGTTAGTTGCTGCAGGAGTGGTTGTATCCATCCCTTGTCTCCCCTGCCTCCAACTGTTGGCCTAAATGTAAGTGCTTTTGGATAATACAACCATTTGCCAAAGGATCCCACATGAGCAGCAGGTTTTCAGAACTTTTCCAGTGTGACACGGCTCAGTTGCAGTGGAGTACAGGTAATTCCTGCAAACTGCGTAGTTCCTAAATAGCTCTTGGGATGGATATCCCATAGCCAGATTGCCTGTAGTTATACTTGTGCTGTGACCAACATGTACACACATGAAACACACAAAGATCTTGAAATGCGTAAACAAAGGCTTTGTCATGATCTGTTGGGCAGGGACGTGGTGAATATGAACAACTGAGGGAGGGGTTGCCCAGAGTTAACGGCGCAAAGCATTACTAAACAGCCAGGTCCTGGTCTGATCCAGTGATGTGGCATGCACACCACCCGGCATGTTACACCAGTGCATAGCTGCCCGGCCCTCAATGGCCTCCAGTTCTATGAACTGCCTTGCATGCAATTGTCTGGTCTGAGCTTCTCTGGGAAGCCAGCGCAAAATGAAATGCAAATGAAGCCCAGTGAAGTTGCTGATCTAAGCCAAGCAATGGTTGACTACACCTCCTCCCTCCTCCTTCTCTATTTTTTATTTTTTCCAAACATTCCCCAGCTTCATCATAACATGAAAGCTCTCAATTCAGAGCAAATTAATCCACAATCCTGTCTAAACAGAATTCCTGCCGGAGGCATCATCCTCTTGTTGCAACACTCGTCAAACGTCATTCCGTAATTACATGAAAACTGTTATTGCTGCAGAGGCACACCCTGGGATGGGCCCTTCACTGCATACACAGCTGAATTTTGAAACAGGCCTCTTCCCCCTCCAGCTAATGACTCTAATGTGATTAAAAACGGCACCATGACGGTAGCCCAGTAGGTGGGTGCTTCTGCTGTCTTTGCTGAGGGAGCCGAATGTCTTGACCCAGCGAGAAGCTCTGGGATCTTGTCCAGTGTCAGCACATGATCCCCATTTCAAGCAGTGCCAGGAACCTGCACCTCCCAGTTGTTATTGTTCAGGGCCAAATGCATAAGTGGGAACACAGTGCTTCTTTGAAGTAGGCCACCCTCAGCCCCAGTTCATGAGACTGTCCTCTCCTCGCAGGCTGAGCTTTCACTGCAGAAAGAGCAACTGCAGCTGAAGATCATTGAGGTAGAAGATGAAATCGATAAGTGGCAGAAGGAGAGAGACCGTATCAAGGTGCGTATGGGGTATTCATTTCAGTTCACTTCTCTGTTTTTCCTATACTTGTCATTTTCTTTTCCACTCTCTCACATCCCTCACCTCCTTTCCTCAATTTCTCTGACATAGCCAGCTCTTATTCACTCCATCCCTTATCCCAGCTCTCTCTCATCACTCTCCAAAACTCGCTCATGCCAAGTCTTGGAAACAACAACTCCTACTAAATTAACATTGCAACATACCCTGCAGGAGATCAAGAAGAGGCAGCACAGCCTTGTTACAAAATGATCCAAGGCACCTCCCTGATTTGGGTTCCTTACAGTTCTTCTATCACTGGTAGCCAGGCTGATTCGGAAACAAAGGTGTGCTGCTGCTTTCTTTCCTGCTAGACCACACACACAAACTCCAGAAGGGCTCTGGATTGCCCAAACAGAGATAAGGCAACCAGAAAAGATGCAGTTACACCAACAAACACCTGGTAAATGGTGGAACAGCTTATTTCCATACAGATACAGGGCTCTATTATAACTCTTTAATCACGCTAAGGGTTAGAATATAGTCGTGGTGTTATTTTTCTCATTTATACCCTAACTGAATAAAGCAGTGAAAACACAATTTGAAGACACCCCAGAAAATCTGCATAACATTAACAGGCAAAGCCATTCTTCTCCCTTTTATGTGGTACACGTACATTGTCTTGCCAGTTCTGCTTTTCGTCTGCTTTATTACTATTATTACGATTATGACTATTATGACTATTATTACTATTATTATTGGAAACCTGACCTAGAAATTTTAACTCTGAATATAGTTACATCCACAGTCCTTCTGAGGAATATTTCAGAGGGACCTAGAGGAGAAGTTTTAAGAAACGATTCAGCACCTTTCATCCTTTGAAATGGTGGGAATTTGGTCCTTGAATTCTTGAGGAGCCAGAACCATGATTTAGAAAGTTAAACAGTGTTTTTAAATATCACCCAAGAGTGCAATTCATGAATTCAAAGATATGCTCTTATAATCAGGAAGACAGCATGCCCTTTCAATTACATACACACAAGTACTGCAAGAACAAGTATTACTTCTCCTGGCACGTTTCTGGTGCTGACTTACATACCTAGAGTCTCCATAGTCACAGTCTAAATGCTGAGGATGCTTGGACATATCCCTCTCTGTTTGCCTCTGTTAGACAACTCCCTGAGAAGTTTAATGTGTTATTTCTCCTGCCTCTTTCCTGCTGCCTCCTCTCTCTGACCCTTCCCTCTGCAGAACTACACTACCAATGAGAAAGCAACAGTGGACCAGCATTTCAAAGAGCTGATCCGTGACCTGGAGAGGCAGAGGGATGAAGTGAAGGCTGCCTTGGATCAGAGGGAAAAGATTGCATCAGAGAACGTGAAGGAAATCGTGGATGAGCTGGAAGAGAGGGCAAAGCTTCTGCGGGAAGACAAGGAGCACAGGGAGCAGATCCACCAGATCAGTGACTCCGTGCTCTTCCTGCAGGTAACCAAGATCTCAGTTTAGTTTTCTTCCCATGAAGACAGTATTTGTCCCAAAGACAAATCCCAAGCTGCGGTAAAGTGCATTAATCTCCTCCAGTTCAATGCACATTTATGGCAGGAACCTACCCTGACATTTGCAGCTGTCTCTGCTCTGGTAGGTGAAGAATGAACTTCTGCATGCCAACTCCAGGGTTTTTTTGTAGATGGCTGCAGCTCACAGGCACAACATTTGTCTGCCTCCTTTGTCTGCCCCCATCTTCACTGTTCTCTTTTGCACTTCATACTATTTGGGGCCTCACATTAGCTACTTCCTAGGACCTAACCTCCATCTCTTATATTCCTCAGTAACCTCTCCTCCCTTCTGTTTGGCAGGAG
Source organism: Nestor notabilis (assembly GCF_000696875.1). Lineage (NCBI taxonomy): Eukaryota > Metazoa > Chordata > Aves > Psittaciformes > Psittacidae > Nestor > Nestor notabilis. Next base: position 162,069 of record NW_009917749.1, on the reverse strand, counting down.
TTTGGGGCTTTGATGCGGAATTATGTCCCCCCACCATCTCTTCCAACTTACAGTGTGCTGCTTGAAGGGGAGAGCATGAGCCCATCTATGGGACTCCTCAGAGATGACCTCCTAAATGTCTGCATGAGGCACGTGGAGAAGATCTGCAAGGCAGACCTTGGCCGCAACTTCATAGAGAGGAACCACATGGAGAATGGTAGAGTATCTGAGATCTGCTCCTTCCCTCCTTCCCTCGGCAAAGCCTGGCACAGAGTCAGAGGTGAAGTCTGATCAGTGCGCTCTCACAGAGGAGAAAGTAAGCAAAGACCTAATGAAAGTGGGAGAAACACTACCTGTAGCTGATTAGTACCACAGCACTGCAAGGAGTCTTCTAGGTCTTAGAACCCACCTACTTTCCATGTCTCCCAATTAGTTCTGCAGAAAGGACTTGTCTTGCATCAAGCTTACACATAATTTTAGGAGGACAGGGAACTAGAAGGGGATTCCACAACCGAGTTTCACTTCCTAGATCTCCCACAAAGAGCTTTTGTAACCTTGGGCAAGTTAATTATTCCCAAAAGATGACCTCCTGAACTAAGAATAATAGGGATTGGAATTAATAGTTATCTCACCAGGCTGCTATAAGGATATAATCTATTAATAATTGTGGAACCTAGATACCAGAACAATAAAGGTGGAGAAGCTGGATAGGTAACATGAAGATAAATTGCACTCTGCTGTTCAGGAGGATGTGTGACTCAAAAAGATGCAGGGATAAACTCAAGTCCAGTTCATACAATACAAGCAGCTGAGGAACTTTGCTGCAAATCTGCAAGATCACTGTTTCATTCAAATTCACAGTACTAATTCCTGCCTTATTAATACACCATCTCTTTCCTGGGCAATAGCCATGTAAATCACTCCAACTTCCTTCCAGAAAAGACAGATCCACATTACAAGATGATATAATAAAGGAGGAAGGGAAGAAACAACCAAAAAAACCCTCCAAAACAAAAAACCAAACAAAAAGCAGCCTGTTTGATAAGATGCACAGCAGTCAGAACAACACAGGTTCACTTACTGGTCAACATGGCAATGCTTTTCAGAGCCTGGGTTTTGTGAATCAGCCTGCCTGCATTCATAATCTAGAGCAGTAAGAATGAAGGTGACATGGGACCAGAATACATTTAGATCTGTAATGAGAATCACTAGTATTCATCAAGTGACAGCCTGCTGCCGCCCTATATTATGAAGAGAAAGAGTAAGCCCCTGGCCCCAAGGAGCCTGCACTGCAAACAGTTCATTAACGTTTATCTAGTGCCATCAATCTCTGTTAGACAGGAATTAGATGGACCAGATTCTTCTGGTCTGGAGAACTGAACTTTTTAGTTCAAAGTGCTCATGATGCATAGCTAGAGTTGGATTCTTTAACTCTCCCTGCCCTTCAAGTAGTACCAGAAACTGAACATTACTTGTCTTCCAACATTTAACACCCCCATGTACCTGGTCGGATTCTCAATACTCTCTTTTTGCCAGTCCTGAAGCAAATGTATTTTACTTGGCTATTTGTACAACCCAACAAGAGTATGCATATATTCAGTTCTAGTAGCTCTGGATAAAAACTGACTGCTTCTTGATTATTTTTAATTTGGGCCCCTTCCATATTACTGATGTCAGAAGTCCTCAAAGGTACTTGAAATCTGTGGGATTCAAGTGCCAAAATATGAGTGGGGCAACAATTAACTACTGCCAGAAAGTTGGGCACTTTGAGAAACTTTACTTTAATGGACACAGCTTGGAGTCTGCCTAATGAGAAGAACAATGGTATCCACTCATTTGGGAAATGTTATTTAAGGTGAGTCTCAGAAGCTTCAGAGCTCTCCGTTTTTCAAACCACAGTTACACTTGAAAGAGGACAGCACTCTGCATCTAGTGACTGCAAGGAAATAACTCCACAATTACTTAATGGATTTAATTAACTCAGACTCCCCGAGTCACTGCAACAAATTCATTTGCAACTGGCTTGATCTTCTAGTGTAAAAAAACTTCCCAGGAAGAAATATTACATTAATGGAATGAAACCAGCTTAATAGCAGACTCCAAAGGGAATCCGCTTTCTTTTAGTTGTCATAACAGGTACCTACTTAGTAGTGTGGCAAGGAGGAAAATAATCAGACAGCATCCAGGGATTTTAAATAACACAGAGATAAATTGGAGAAATAACATAAAAGTTTGTTCAATGACTTAAGAATCAAAGAATGGAACTATTTAAACATGGGAAACAAATTCACCCCCTTGCAGAGAATAATAGGTTTATAGAACACTCGAGGCCTTAAAAGAAAGTGGTTTTATGAGCATCTCTACTCATCGAGCACCAGTTCCTGTGGGTCAGTATCAGAAAACCAAAACCAGGCTGTGTAATACCTGGGAATAGGGTAGGTTTCATCTGCTTTGCATGAAGCCTGAACCAAATATCCTTGTCCGAGAGCCCAGGAAGATAGAGCTGTCTGCAACTCAGGTTTAGCATTTTTCTGTAAGAACTGAAGCAAACAACCTACTGGGCTCTCCCAACACTGATTTTCTTGAGCTTTGTAATACTTGCAGTTCAAGATCTGCTGGTTGGAAGCCAGCACTGAGCACAGGTTAAAAACACACAAAAGAAGCCAAACCACTGCTTTTGAAGTGGGATATGTTTTTAGCCACACAGCAGGATTTTGGTAGGAAAATGCCTCACCCTCAAATCTCCCTATGGATTTCCAGGAGATAGCGTATCTACTTAATGGCCAGATGCTGTGCTGTCTCTGAGGGAGCTTTCTCCTTTATCCGAGAGCTGAACCTCTGGGCGGCTACAGCACTACTTTACCTCCCAGCCAAATAGTCCCACAGAGGTATTAAGAAAAAACAGAGAAACTCGTTTTCAAAGAGCAGAACCACCTCTCCTGCAGCACTTGCAGAAGCAATTCCAATCTGTTATTCCCTTCCCTCTCAAGACCATCCAACAACCTCCTCCAGCTCATGTCCTGCTCTGCTTCTCCAGGTGACCACCGGTACATGATGAATAACTATGAGTGGAACCAGCCGGACAACTTGAAGAGATTTTCCATGTTCCTGTCTCCCAAAGGTATGGTACCCTAATGGTGGCCTGGCTTCATTCAGAGTGAGAAGCAGGGATTGCTAAAAGCCTAAGCAAGAAAATGCCTTTAGAAACAGAAAACCAGAAAGGGTAGCACACGAAACAAGTAGCCACATTTCTTCTGGTCTCTAGACCTGGATTTGCCAGGTGTTTACAGCTGCTGCTCTGCAAAGCCAGATGGTGGGCAGTGTGAAGGGATATGCCAGCAATTAGCACTGGCACTCCCCTGAAGGCACATTTAGAGTGCAGTGTTGCCTGCTCTGTCGTTAGGGTTCCATGGGGATAACCCAGATCCCAACACTGAGCCCTTTGTCTGTATTTTCCACTTTGCCCTTCTCCTCTGTTCCCAGCCCACGCCTGGCAGCTTGCTGGCAGCCCTGCCTGGCGCCGCGGGGGTGAGGATGCCCTTTGGAGCAGAGGCAGCATTCCCAGTTCAGCATCAGCAGGACTGTTTCCTGCAGGCCCCCCAAGTTAGGGGACATTCTCTTCATCAGAGGCTGCAGGGGGCATTTTGCCAGTGGTGGGTTTGTTTTGCATGGAGCCTGTCTCCAAACACTGCCCACATGGTTACAGCTGATGTGCTGCCCCCAGCTGCTTCAGAGCTTTACAGGCCCTGTGCTGTCAGGGAAACACATGTTTTGCTAAGTGGAGCTGCAGATGCTCAGGAGAGACCACAGACTCAGCCCTGCATCCAAAACTGTTTTCAACCTTAACGGGTGGTGGTAAGTTAGATTTAAAATTGCGTGGTCTGAACCCATCTCTGTCCAAATTCATTTTAAATAGCTCAACATGCATTAGAAGAGTGTGGTGGAGTGTGGTGGGAGGAGGACAGTAGACAATGCCATTCTGATGTCATTGCTCCTATGTGTGTCAGGGGCAGGGCTGAAACGTGACATGGCAAAAGGAAAAGTAGTAAGTGACAGTGTCATTGCATGGCATAGCCTAGCTGCTCACTGCACCAGACCATAGTGACTGGACTTCCCTCTGCTCATCTCTGGATAATCAATTGTTAAGACCTGGGAACAGAGGCTCACTGGCTCCCAGCTGGGATCCAGCATGGCAGCCTCCTGAAGGATGTGCCTAGAGAAAGGAGGGATCAACAGAGACTGCTAGATACAGGGTTTCTTATTTAGTGCTCTTTATTGGAGCCAGTGGGGACACTTCCTGGATGCAGGCAGCTAGAGAGTAGTGTAAAGGATGTCCAGCAGCTTGGAGATCAGTGGGCTACTGTTCCTGCAGTGGATTTTTGAGTATACAAATCCTGGGGGAACATTACTTCTGCCTACACACATCTACCTTTACCTCAGAGTACAGTCATGTTGCCTTCCAAAACTACTTGTTCTGTGTTTTGTACCAATGAAATCGCTTCATCCAAAAAAATCTAAGCACAATCTCTGCTGAAATGGGATTTGAATAGCACAGGATGAGGACTCAATCCTCTCTACTAAAATGAGGACTCAAGCATGATAGAAAGGAACCAGCTGCTGAAACCACACTGTTGGGGTGTTTGGGAATGGAATGAATCAGTAGGCAAACAGGAGACATGACCCATTTAGCTTGCATGCTTGCTAGCAAAGGATTATCTGATGAATAATGCAATGTACCCATAATCATTTAACTCTCTAGAGATTTCTATGCTCTGTGTCATGTAGTACTTCCTCCCATTGCATCTCTTCTAAGGAATTCCATAAAATAGGATTTAAAAAAACAGAGGACCACCATTTGCATTGCATAATACACAATATCCTTGATTATTTCATGATAGTTTTGTAACACACCCTTTTTCTCGCTAGGTTGGATCACTGCAAATCCTGCCTGAAGCCACAGTGGCAAGTCTGTTGGCTGCACTGAGGAAGGCTACCCAAGTTGTGCTCTGCACTAACTGCAGTGGCCCACACTAAGAAACTGCTTGGATTTGAGCTGAACCTATATGTTTTTAAGCCCTGCTTAAATTCAAGGAGACTTCTACTGCCATAGTCATTAAAAACAGTATCACAGAGCATCTGCTTGCAAAGGTGTCATAATGAGGCAGAGGGGAGACATAAAGGGTTTCAAATGCTGCCTAAAAGATAGAGGAACAATCTGTTCCACTTCTTGACACTCCTTTCTGTCCTCTCCACTGAGCTTTCTTCTCCTGATGTGGCAAACAGTTTGGGCAGAGCCAGGAGGATGTTGGAAAGATCATCTTGTACCTTTGGAAGTCTTTGAATGAAGAGTAGAACGGACTCAGGCACATAGAAAGGGAGAACCAGTAGCTTAAATAGAAACACAGCTTAAATAGAAAAACAGGCCACAGGATGGCAGCATAACAGCTCGAAGCGTTCACCTCTTCACTCTTCTGGGAGTCCAGTGTCTCACAAAAGGGGTACAACAGCACTAGTCTGCATCACACTAGGATTTCCTAGTGAAACCCTGAAGCACATGCCTGCCACAGTGGCTGAGACAATGTGTGCTGGAGCAAGAAATGTTCCTCTGCTTGTGTCTCTTTGAGCTCCAAAACCAAACCTTTGTCTGCATGAGTCTTTGCAGAATAGTCACATTGAGTAGACAGACCTGAGTGGGCAATTTAATGCAGCTAAAGACAGTTCTGTGGCAGTTAGAGTGCTTTGTTCTGTAAATGAGAAGTCCATTCACCATTCCCTAGAACCCAGAATAAAAAAGACCAGGCTTTTCTCTACTCCATGGACTCAGATTTCTGGTTTGGGGCTGCTTCCAGATTGGTGGGGACTGTAACATAGAGCAGCGCCAGGCACAGGCCTTTGAGCCAGCTCATCAGGACCCAACTGCTGAACTGGATGCTCTTGTTTTACAGCCAGTTTCAACCCACGATCATGGGAATTTTCCTCCTTCCAAGCGACTGAGGAAACACTTGGTACGGGTAATTCCGACTTCAGTGTGAAAGGATCTAACCCCCCGTGCCACAGCTTTCTAGCTGGCTAACCAAATCTCTGCTTCCCCTCTCAGCTGTCCTGTCACCTGTCAATCACTGTCTCTCAGATCCATCTCTTAGCTGGGTTATCAGCACTGTCTGCATAGACCCAAACCCAGGATCTCACTGCTCTAGATTTCTTTCCATACAGGAAAGAAACACAGGGAAAGAAATTCCCTCCTGTATACAGGAGGGAAAGGCATCCCTGTCCTTACTGTTCAGACAGTGAAAGAAGATTGAAAATGTAGGTGCCAATTTGTAAAGATCCTGAGATTCCTAACCAAATGCAATCAACAGGAGTGCCAACATCATCCAAGGCAACCAGTGGAGGATGTGGTGGACTCCAAGTACTCTCAGCCAGTCTCAGAAGCACAAGGCAGCTCTTCTCCAACAAACATACACCTTTTACTTAGCGTATAAGAGCCTGCCCCATGTTCACTGTCTGTACAACATCCAGCACAATGAGGAGGGGGTGCTTTGAGCTAGTGTACCAAGGACCCCAGCAGCAGTGAGTCATGCCTTTTCTTCCCAGATGCCTACAATCCTTTTTCTTGCCTGTGTTTTCTTTCTTTGCTTTGTTCATGCTCAGAGGGTCCTGCCTTTCCTTTCATTCAGAGGCAGCCTACAAGCATCCACGGCTACTCTACCTGGGGGAGCTCTGGTGACTCACAGACACACCTAAGTTGTTCCTGTTTTCATGCCACAGGCAGGGCTGTCTCCCTCTCATCATCTCTGCTCTCAGATTCATTCTGGCAGCCAGGGCCTGACCCCAACGAGGCCAGAAGGGGAAGCCTTGCTTTAATTTCTATGGGCTTTGAATAAAGCCTCAACTGCTTGGAGGCAAGGGAGCTTCGGCAGTTATGTAGTTTTGCCTTGTTACTCCTGTCTCTGGAGATGCAGTTTCATGCCAGGAAGCTGCTGCTTTTCAGTCATACCTGCACTCTGGGTCTCTCATGAGAAAGGCTCTTCCCTGCCTGTCTGGAGCATTGGGATCAATTCACACTTGCACACTGTGTACACTGGGACCCCACAACTTGCTGCACTCATCTGCCTTTTCTTACTAAAAGAAAAGGGACAAAGCTGTTAGTTCCCATTTTCCCCCAACCAGCCGAAGGTAGTTTTATAGGGTGTGTTTTGAAATGCTTAGGGCTTCCCCACTGCAGCATGCAGCACCATGGAATAACACAACCTCTTCTGTCTTCCAGTCGGCAATGGTACTAAGCTGCCTTTTCAATTCTCCTCGGTGGGACAGAATCCGCCCGGTGACTTCAGCAAACAGTCTGATGGGAGCCTCTTCACTAAGACCGGTACTAGGCAGTTGGTATTTTACCCCTTCCTTCTTTCCCTTTTTTAGGTGATAAGACATTTAATCCTCTTCTTGCTTCCCCAGAGAAGGTCTGGAGCAGTCCTACAGCTAGCCCATATCTCTTGTCCTGACTGTCAATCTCTTATATACACACACATGTTCACACAAGCAACTTACTCTGCTGAGCCGGGGCAACAGGATTTTATTAAAGAGTGTTAAAAAGTACTAAAAAGTTACATCTAGTGACTAGCTGAAATGGTCTTAACTTTCATTTGCAATGGGTAGAGATGAGAATTATTATAGAGGCACAGGGAGCAGGGAAAGATACTGGGAAATTATGTTCATGGCCATTTACCCCTTTACCTTCATCAGTGTTTTAAAAGAGCTATCATCCTGAAAGAGTAATAGCCACTAAGCACAACCTTCAAAACCATGTGCAGCAGCTGCCTGTTCTCCTTCATCTGAACCAGAACCCCCGTTCACTGTCTCATAATCCTCTTTTCACTGCTCACTAGTTTAAGGGCACCAGAGGTGGAATCCAAGAGCATCAGCACCTGCCAAGCAGAGCCAGGTCTGACTAATTTGTGAACGGGGAAAGACCATTGCCTGATAGCACTGAAACTGGTCATGATTCAGCAGAGCTGGTGTTATTTTTGAATCAGAATGGAGGTGGTGTGGTATAAAGGGGTTAGGTCTTACCACACTGCCAGAGGTACTGTCATTAATTTCTGACATGAAACCCAGGCCTCAGCTCTTTGCAGTACTTAAATAGCCTATAGTGTTCTTTGCAAGAGCCAGAATGCTTAGTTCGGGACTTGGCCTGAATTTAACTGGACTGATTGCATTCCACCTCTCTGCACTCCTCAGACATTTTAATTAGACAGACTTTCTTTACTTCCTTTTCCTAACTGATTGGGTGGTGGAATAGAGATCTGCCTGACTGCTGTTGTGTCCCTCCCCAATAATGGCTGCATTTCAATGTTAAGCAATGCAATACTAATTATGTGGCGCTTCCAGTCCTGCTACTCATCTTGATGCTCACAAGGGGAGACGGGGATGGTGGCAGGGACTGATCTATAACAGGTTGTTTTATGTTGTCACAGCTTATCCTTCAATAGTGAGACATCAGTCTGCAAAGGTGACACCACAGACATGGAAATCTTCTAAGCAGTCTGTCTTGGTAAGAAATACACTCTTGGTGTGAAAGCATGTGCACAGCTTCAGCAAGAGAACTATCCGCTTTAGTGATACCTGAGACTTAAGAGACCAGAGCTTGGGTTCTTTGGAGATGGGAATGTAAAAGCTTCAAGACACCAGCTTCTATTTTATTTCTCTGTGGTTAACTGCATCCACAGAGGGATGCAGGTTAACACTGCTGCCACCACAGCTCTGGATTGTAGGAATAATCTATACTCTTGGTCCGTGACATCTAGAAAGCACAGATTGTGAAAGTGACACCAAAGACAAAAACGTAAGAGTATTTCGCTAGTTACATCCTAGAGTGCACAGATGCAATATCAAAACTGAGGGGTCAGACTATGAACATAAATCACTAGAACATCAGTAAGTCACTCATTTTGCACTTTTAGCACAAATCAGGTAACAATACATTATAAAGGGCAGAGGACAGTGATATTTTAGGTCTTATAATCTCAAACATACGAGGTTAACAAGCAGTTAATGCCCAGCCACAGAAACACTAAATTAATCTATTTTCTTAACATCCATTCACACTGTGATACATTAAGATCTTGCATGACCCAAAACAAGATCGACAAGCTTTTGCCCCCATCTCCACAGATGAAGGCTATTTTTTCAGTTCTGATTTTACATTTGTGAAAGATTATTTACTATTCCCTGGAAATAAGACTTGTAAGAAGCAGAGGGCCAAGAATTGAGAGCATTCCCACACTGAATGAAGAAAGCAAAGGAAACACACAACAGTTAGAAAGTGGCTGCCTAAAGACTGCAGCTGTATGTCTCTACTAACTTTTCAAGGCCCTACCAGGAGATGAATGCCTGTGAAAGGGATGTACCTGGGTAGACAGTTTCACAAAATCCAGCCTTGAGTTTCTGAATATGCTACTGCAAAATAGATACCCTAGGAACAGCGAAGTTTTGTAGTGTCTTCTGTCTTGTGTTTTGATCACTGCCTTTCTAAAGATCATCTACTTCATCATGTGTGCGCTCAAGTGGAGACTTTTCCCGGTGATTTTAGATACCAACCTACCCTTCCTAATGGTGGTGGTATACAGGGGAAGTCTGGCCAGGAAAGTGAAGTCTCTGTTAGCACTGAAGGATGCCACTAGGGTGGTCCTAGCAATAAGCACCCTGCAGCACAACAGGCAGCATGCTGTGCTTCATGAACACAACCCATGCTTTCCTTCATCCTCATAGAGACACAGCCTGGGAAACTTCTCTCACATGAAGTCATCAGGCTTTTTCTTTTACCCTTTCTCTCTCATGCATACACATGTAGTGGTTATTTTATTTTTATGGTCTATATTCACCAGATAGCCCTGAACTTAACAATTGGCTTGATAAATATAAGCATTAAAAAGTCCCAAAATAGAAATACGTGATCTGGACTGTAGGAGCTCTGCAGGAGCTGTTATGGTCTATTGGGCCAATAATCGACCTTTTAAAGCATCTTAAATATGTATTTAAGTAATACACATTCTAAAAGTTCTGTAAATATGAATTTTCACAAAGGACTGTACTGTTTAAGGAGGAATGTCTTTTAAACCCACAGGGAGTTCTTTAAAATGAAGCCTCCCTCTTTCATATCTTAATTATATTGGAAATTAAGGCCATAAAATGAAAAGAGCTTCAACAAAAGGGAACATTGAGCAGGAGGTATTGGGAGTCAGCACTGAGCAGGAGGATGGGTTGGGCTGGGTTTGCTCTGCCCGTGCTTCCAGCCTTCTGCCATGCCTAATACTAACAAGAGCATTGCACAGAGTGTTTCTTTGAGGTCTCTCCCACCTTCTGCAAGCAAGATCTGGGCGGTGGATCAAACCTGAGACAGATAAGACATTACAAAACCACAGTTGTTCCTGATTACCTTGGGCACCATTTCACTAGCGTAAGCATATTCTCATCCAGGCTAGAGATTTTGCCTTGAAGAGTGCAACCAGGTATCACAATCCATAAATTGGCTTTTGTATTTTGCGATCATCCCAAGCCAACAATATGCTGCACAACACAACTTTGCTTATTTGTAATGGTGCAGATAAGAATGAAATTCCAGGGGTAGGTCCTGATGAGAAGAGATATAACTCAGGACTGCAGTAAACAGAGCTAAGAGTGGTAGACAATGGCAATTCCTTTAAGCTCTGCCCCTGTCTCTCCCTTTACACTTCTGTTTACACAAACGTTTAGTACTGGGCCCTGCAACATGTGCAGGTGTGAAGAAACAATACACCATCGTGTAAGAATTTCCATGCACAAGAGTTTTGGCACAAATAAATACCATGTGACTTAGTTGATCACTCACATAACTGTGCATGGCTTTAAATGTGAAACCTCCCAAGAGTTCTCAGGTTAGTAAGCAATTAAAAGACACTGACAGAAGCATAAAAATAAAGGTGACATTCCTCTTCTCCAAGAAGCCTCTCATCAAACCATGAGTCATCGTCTGAGATTTTATATGATGCACAGACTCATCTGGCTCAGGAATGAGGTCCATGCAAAGCATGTATATGAATCAAAAAGCAACACCATTTGCATATGATCACTTCAGCACCTCCAGTAGTGAAATGAGGCAGTGATGCTCTGCAAGAGAAAAGACTGAAGGTGTTAAGATATGTATGGTTGGGCTACCTAGGAGGGTGAAGTATAGGTGGTCAGTAAAGGAAGGTAGGCCAAACTCACATGCCCCAAATTCTCCATTGCAGTCACATTACCGCCCCTTTTACGTCAACAAAGGCAATGGAGCCACTTCCAACGAGGCACCTTGATTCCTGAAGATTTAGGGAAGAGCTGGCAGCACTTGGAGTGAAGACTCAGCTGCGGATTTTCATGGATGTACCTGCTACTATATTAACCTTACTGCTCTAATCTCTGCCAGGGAGAGGGAAGGTGCAGAAGGGAATAGCCTTTACTGGAGGAAACAAGGACTTTTTCCTAATGACCTAATTGCCTTGAAAGCTCCGCAGGCCTTAACAATGTAACCCCATCCTTTGCTGTCACCTCCTAATTCCCTCTCTGTCAATGTCCTTCCCTTTGCTTCTGCAGAGCAAGCTGCTCTGCTTCTCCTGGGAAGCATGCATGCTTGGGTAGCAACCCCTCTACTGTACCAGTTGTCCCCTTGTCCTGAGAGTGTTTGTATGACCATAGCCGTTAAGTTCTGACGAAGATCCCAAACTGGGGGGGAGCCCAAAGGTCTTCCTGGAATGAAGAGGTCCCAGCCAGCCACTGGGACAGGCTAAAGCTCCTCCCTTGCCTCTCTAGCCTGTCACTCGGAAACAGGGAGCAGCTCTCACTGGCACCAGGTCCAGTGCTGCCACCTCCCCAAGACCCCTGCACACTCCCCCCAGCCCATGCCAGTGGCAGCACACTTCCTTAGAGCCCTTCTTTAGCTCAGCTCAGCTCTGCTCCTGCTGCCTTTCAAAAACCCATCAAAGAGGACCTATTCAGAGCTGCTACAGCCCAAGGCCAGCTACTGGTGGAGGGCAGAAAGGCTTTCTATCCCATTAAAGTACCCCCCCAGCCACCTTTTCAAATTAAGGAACAAAAAAGAAAATCCATCCTACTAACATAAGATTGATTAGATGCCATAGGTGGTGGGTGCTTTTTCGTTTTGTGTTGGCTTTTTTTAATTCCCCTAAACCAAAATTGATTAATTCATTGTGGTTCAGGGGTTGTTTTTGGTTTTGTTTTGTTTTCTGCAATGGGCAATGACAATTAATACCATAGCTTTTTGCTCAGGATAGCATTTTTTGTTTGTCCCCTGGATACACAAATCACATCAGCACCCAGCCTGCAAACCAGCCAGGGCTGGTTGAGCTTCCCATGATCTCACTGAGATTATTTTCCTTCCCCTTGGACAAAGCTGAGAGGTTCAGTCCATGCTGTGTAGAAACCTCCCAAGGCCAGTCACTTGGAGCAGATGGCCCATTGCAGGATCAGAGCCTTCAAACAGTGATGAGCAGCTGTCAGAGAAACAAGACATAACAGCTACTTTTCATGGTTTGCTCTGTTCAAGCAGTTTTTGGAATGGCTTCCCCCAACCTTTCCTACCCCCAAATGCTTGCAATACCTTGCTGAGAGGTAACACCTATTCACTCCCTGAAGATGACTTTCTTGCTGGGCAAAGACAGTGCTTTTTAATGCGACACCTCAGTCAAAACTTGGTTGCTCCCGAATACCTGAAATGGCACTTGTTATAACTATTTTTTTCCTAAATGTCCAGCGGGGAAGGGGATAGCATGGCAGGGAAGGATGTGAAGAAAAGGAAACTGAGATAGAGTTGCTAGGAAATGCATGAAGGGTTTGAGTATGTTTGTGAAAGGATAAAATAAGCCCTCCCCAGATATCAGGTTTTTTTGCCCCCGAGCAGGCATCCAGTAAGCACTTGTGTCCCTTTCGCCCCAGTAAGACCTTCTACCACCTCCTTTGATATTCCAAAATGTGGGTGTGATCCCTCCCCTCCTCTTCCAAACCTTGGATATTAAAATTCACCCCTTCTTTCCTGCCTTATAGAAGGCTTGTTGCGGTGCCAGCTGGGGGCTGCACTGCCCCTCGCCTAGCACACAAATGGAAGAGTGTCCCCTTGTCCCGTCCCCGCAGCCTGTTTGCTCCCTGTCCTCTCCTCACTTCAAGGGCCTCACTCAGATCACACACACATGACTTCCCACACCGGCACACTCCGGCAACAGGAACGGAGCTGCTCCCCACTTGTGCTAGCCTGGGAGGATGCTGGACCCCTCCTTCCAGCCCCACTGTACCTCGATAGGGAACTAACAGCGCGGCTTCGAGGTGTATTGTGCATGAACTGTTTTTATCGTGTTTGTCTTGATCAGCAAAGCAAGAGGAATTCCACCTCCTCAGACAGGACACGACTGCGTTGATGTAAGTGAGGCCCTTCACGTGTGCAACATACTGCAGAAATAAAGGAGAAAGCTCCATGTCTGACCAAAAACAATGGGTTTGAGGTCTGTCTTTGGTGTTTGTATGCTTGTAAGAGTCTCAATGAGGTTAAGCCCCTTCAAAATATTCTTTAGTTTGGAGAACCCGTTTTCCTAGAGGTTTTCTTTTCACAGCTTTATGGATGAGTCAAAGTCATGTCAAACCAGAGAAAATTCCCACATCCTTGAACATGAAAGACTGATGGATGCAATTGTAATATAATACCTTCAGACTACCCTGCAGATATGCCCAGCTAGGTCAGTTCCCAAACAAGTCCTTCCCTGCAAGGACATTTCCAGAAACCCCTCAAGCCTGTTGTTGTTCATGATTTCAATGCTTTTCCCCTGCCAGCGTTAAACCTCACCAGTTCACACCGAAGGAAAGCTCTTGCTCACATGTGTGCTAGCCAAAATCAGCCTGGGAAAGACCAGGCTGTAAGGAAATGGGCTGAGGCACGGTTTTGCCCCAGCCTGGACCCAAGTCCCCCTGAGAGGTTGGTTATGGGACCCTATATCCCCTTGAACCCTTGTGGGGAAACAGACCTCCGACTCTGCAGAGCTCACACTGCTTGACTATATCATGGCCTCTCTAGTCTCTGAAGAAAAGAATAAATCCCTTGTGGGATACTAAATATGTGGGTTCAGGGCCAGACATGCATAGACGTAGCCCTGACAGCCACTTAAAAGAACAATTGTACACGTGAATCTGTGGGAATAAGAACAGAACCAGGCAAGTTTTATTCATATACCCTAGATACACATTCCAGAGGATGCCTGGCATATTTCTTCTCCCAGGTACTAGATATCAGCTATTTTTCCCCAGACATTGCTGACAGTCATTCACAAAGAGCAAGGATACTACCGATTCACTTGAGAAGCCAGTAAATCCTCCTTGTTTACCCCACATGGGAGTTACCAGGGAACAGAGCTCAGCTCTTTCCCATCAATTCCACTCACTGCTTCCATTACTGTTATTACTGTGATTAAAAAGCAATCAAAGAGAAATCTTCTTCCTGTCCTGAAATTGCTGCAAACGTCTCAGTTCCACCATTTAAGCATGAGAAGAGCAAGCTACAAGCACGCTCTGCACTCCTGGACTCTTCAGCACTAGAACAAATAATGGAGCTCATCACCTGAGCAGTCAGAGGCAATGAGCAGGACTGGCCGTGCCGGTGGCATGGGGATGGAGTAATGAACCTTGCTGCTGCAGGGCTAGATGCCTGCTTAGAGAGTCTAGTCAGAGCAGTCCCAGACACACATAATGAACTTCACAGCCTGGAAGTGTGGCCTGAGCTCAGTGCTGCTGCACGCCCAGCTCTGAGGTCAGGCTTCAGCAATCCATCCCAATGAGATCCCTGAGAGAAGGGGGGGGGGGGGGGTGTGCGGGGTGGGGGCGGGGTGGGGTGTGATAGGTCTCTCTGGTCCAGGCAGGACACTTGGACACCCGAAGCTGGGCTGTCATAGAAAGGCTCGGTGACAAAATGTACAGTCAGTGTGACTCAGAAGGAGACGTGAGCAGCTGTGACACCTCTTTAGAGGGTCTGGATGCTGATGAGATCAGGAGAGGTCTTCTCCCTCTTTCACTCCCAGCAATTAGGGGTCAGGGCAGCAGGTCTCATTGAGCCGCAGTGCTTCAGAGCCTGGCTCTGCTGCAGAGATGCAGGGCATGTACCTGTGTAACAGTCTACCTGCCTGTAATCACAGCCTTCTGGTAATCAAAAAGGAGTGACACTGACTGCCACGCAGATAAGAGCAAGTTCATGCTGAATTTTACTAGCAGATCTGTAACTGTGGGCTTCTGAACCAGAACGATGCATGATCTGTGCTAGTCCAAGGGAAACACAGGTAACACAGGGACAGACCCCCTTCCTGGATGTAAATTGGCTTCAACAGTCAGTGAAAAAGCAAAGAAAATAGCTCCAAAAGCTGATCTTCACTAATCACTCATTCAGCTCACTCAATCACTTCTGTCACCACAGCAAGACAGGCAATTGTTTTATCTTTGTGCATATTAACCATAAAGTTTTTAAATGAACAATTCTTCTGGGGCATAAACAATAATAATAAAATCTAATTGCTTGTGAACCTTTAAGATTTTGCAATATTGTAGTGAGATAAATTTGCCACTCTCTTGCGCAAAGATAACACAGAAATAAAGGTTTTGAATTTCCTAATTAGCAAGCATAAAATACAGGGACATGTTCTTAATAAAACTATTGGGATGTTCAATCAAAGATTACAATAGCTTTTGAATTTTCATTGCTAAGGATCTGATCTTTAGACTTTCAGCTTTTCAGGCTACAAACCTTGAAATGATGCAGCTTAACAGAGCATTTCCTCCAGACCATGATGCACTGGACCAGTTCACCGTAGCTCGCAGGGGGACAGATAGAAAACACTCTGTTGCTCAGTACAAGTGAGGCCCATGCCTCAGCAGAGCCATCCAGAAACACTAATGATAAATACAAACCTGGTTCAATATGTTCCTTTTTATCTCAGCTCAAAATCCTCTACTTGGATTTTTAAACAACTCTTAAATAACTCAATAGAAAGAATTTTTACGTAATTCTAAATAGAAAGAATTGTAAGGAAACCCCTTTCAGGTTAATATTTTCCTTATATAAGGGAAAATAGAACACATTTAAGCTGAATAAAACATGCATGGATAGCTGTGGCAATTAATTTGCACATTTTACTGCACTTAAACTAGTAATCTTACACACTTCCATCAACCATACATTTAATCCTGGCTGGCATAGTTGCTATGCACTGTTAGAGAAGGCATCCTGCATGTTACAGTAATGAAGGATTAACATTTTGCCCTTTCTATCACTTGTTATTACAAGATCTTCAATGGTTTGTAAATACAAGTTTTCAACACTTTCTCCCTGGGAAGGTAAGCAAACATAGCCTGTAGTTCCCTCACCAGGAGACACAGGCACAGACCAGAGGGAGCAGCTTCTCCAGAGCTGCTGATGCTGAACTATGTGTTTCAAGGGGGACCCTAAAGCAGACTTTGTCAAACTCTGCCTTACCTGTTTGTTGACTCTCATAAGGCCTAATACAGATGCTTTACAATAGTGTTAGCCAGTCTCCCTTGGATTGCAGTGTTGGACAATCGTCCTACAGCTGGCACCCTAAACCTTGTTAGCCTGACTTTGATGAGCTCTAGGAAGAACTTGACAAGTTCTAGGTGGCTCCAGCCCTGCTGAAGTTGGAATGGGCTAAATAAGCCAACAGATCCTGAGTCTCTGGAAGACGACTCTGCTTTGCTGCTGTCAGGAACTGCTCTTCAACCCCTGCATCAGCAGCATCCATTTGCACTGGTTTTATTAAATAGCACGGCACCAGAGTTACTTGTGAACTGCTTTTGGGTCCCTGCAACTCAGGTGCCACAAGAACAGCATGCACAGAAGATCTTTTTGTGGGATCTTTGAGAGAGACCTGTCTCAGACCCCACAGCAAGGACGTTAGCACTCAGGAGCCCAGCCTTGCATTTTTCTGCTCCAGCATTTTGACAGACCCCATTACCTTTTCACATGCCATTTGGCTGCTGTCAGGAGGAAGAAAGCTTCTTAACAGGGAAACCTTTAAAGGCCACAGCCTGCATATGTGTGCTCTTTATGTGGAGCCTCCTTCAAAGAACAGATTTACTTCACATTTTCTCTTTCCGCTCAGGACCTCCAGGGGACGATAGCTCCATAGACATGCTCTTCTGCCTACTTAAGGATTCTGTGAGTACTTTCCCGTTGCAAATCCTGGAGGATTTAATATCCACTCTGTAATCTACTGGCACCAACAGGCATTATCTAACTAAACCTTAAATTGAAAATGCTAGTCTTTCTATTTTCCCCAAGCAGTTGTGAAAAAGTCGGGTTCTCATAGTCCGATGTAATTTACTCTCACTCTAATTAAAATACACCACTCAGCTCGTCCTGGCAAGGTACTCAGCTGGCTGATGCTGTGAATGTCAAAGGCACAGCAGGAGCTGGCGGGTGAGATAGCAGTGCCCTGGGTCTCCCAGCCTGACTCTGCTTTATCAGACCAGCCTCTATTCAGTTTCACAACAGCAGGAGCAGCATAGGCTGAATTCTCCACTCTGTTTTGCTGAGACTCTGATCAGTCAAGTTTTGGCTCTACTTGGGCTGAGGATTGTCACTGAGGGCATCCAACTCATTGTCCTAATCCATTACCAAAACCTGGCAGCAGTAATCAGCAAGGAGACTCCTCAGTGTTGTGTTTGGTTCTGTGAGTGGTGGGAACTCATCAGTGTCCACAAAAACACTCTCCACCCAACTCACTTCCAGGGCATCTGATGGCAACAAAAGATGGTACCTGGCTGGGCCAGCAAACACACATGACTGGGCTTGCGGTGGTGATGTGGGGAGGAGAATAGGCAAGAGGTACCTGAAATACGCATTTAATGCAGATAGAAAAGGCCAGTGATACAGACGTGTGATGTGCTTCCAAGATAAAGAAACACGTTATCTGTAGTTCCTCCTCCCTCTCATTCATCATACTTCATTTTGGCTAAATCACCGAAGAATAAACACCAAGCAACAATATTAATTTACGATTTACAATTTCATTAGGAAAAAAAGAAAGTCTCAGACCCAATCAAGCTTGTTGTATGTAACGGGTTTCCACATGGGTAGGGTATAGATTCTGCTCTGTAGTAATCAATCCCTATGGATGCACAGCAAATGAAAAATGGAAACTTTTAGGGGGAAATCAGTCAGGAGATGCAAGAACAAAGACAGTGTTAGACTGAATTGCAGAGCAAGTCCATCTGGTTCAGAAACCCTTCCGACAGTACCAGATGCTTCGATGAAGATTCCAGTAGACAGATGTGGGATAAACTGTGTTTAGGGAGAGCTATTTCCTCATGACCGCATCAGTTAGTACTTAGCTTATGTCCCTAATTAATACCACTTTTAGTGTTTTTAAATCCTATTAACTACATATCTGATGTGGCTCCCTATTACTATAATAGCTGAACATCAGCATCAGGCTCCCTGTTGCATTTATTATCCCAACACTTACAAGTATGAATCCCTATTTTATGACCACAGGCAACAGGAGCACAGAGAAGGTGAGATTTGCTTAAGGTCATAAAAGGAGTTTGTAGCAAGGCAGGAACTTGAGGTCTAATCTCCAGCCAGGAGAGGATTCTTTCCCTCAAACATACCTAATCCCATTGTGAATCCACTTGTCCCTTAGCTTAGGAGTATGTGATAGCAAAGAGTTCTACAGTCTAGTCTCATAAAAATACTTCTCTGAGAACAACTGTCGTGCAGACATTGGAAGCACATTTGAAAACCACTCAGCAGATTAAGGGTCTTAGTATTGCAGGGAACACGGGATTACAGCACAGCTCCACCTTTTATCTAAAAAGCCTACATCACTGGGAACCTTGGTCTTGCCAAAGAAGGAAGAGGACATGATGGATGCAGGAATTTCCTCCACCCTTTTTGTTTCAGTGTAGCACATTTACTGGGACAAGAATCACACAGGCTGAAACTGTGTGCAATGCTTAGGAGATGGTGGAACGATAGAATAATACTCATGATCAAAGAAGCAGAGGAACCTAAACAGAGTAAAATTTTTCTGGAATTTAATTAATATGAGAAAAGAAAAATTTACCATCTGACACATTTATTATTTGATACACTTTTAAGAAAAATAATTTCAGGGAGATGTAATAACTGAGTATTCCCAAATCCATTCGCTTCTGCTAAAAGAACGGCTGCACAGGAAGTAGAGGGAAACAATCAAGAACAAAAATCCCATCCCAGCATACTTTCATGTTCAGTAGGCATAAGGGACTTTTGCCCTTCGTAACTAACATAACAACTTTGTGTTTTCATTACTCAGAGAGATGATTAATTCCTATGTGAACTTTTCTAGATGCTCCACTTCCATCAGATCTAACGCAGCAAGTTTCACTGAAATATGTACAATTAAAAAGAGGTCTAGGCCAAAGGACTGACTTAGACTAATGAAATACAAGAACAAGGTCACAAATCTCTGAGTACAAATGAAAATGCAGAGCTCATCCTAGGACAGCAGTTCTGGGCACCCACCTCTGTTACCACAGGATCAAACTCTTCAGTTTGCATTAAGACTTGTCAAGATACTCCAGCCAGGTAGGAGTTTGAACCTGCATATTATATTATAGTGCTTTATTATTATGGCAGTTAGGAATGTAGGGCATCACTTTTTATCGAAAGCTGATAGAGTTATTGCCAGTAAACTCAGTTGTGCTAATTGTTAGATTTTTAAGGGTAATGTCTTTTCATTCCATAGATAAGACAGGCTAAGTGTGTGCAGAGTCACCGTGGCTTGGCTAATGAGCAGTAATTTGTTAAAGGAGCAATTAATTTCAGAAAGCAGTCCATACTTTCCCTAGCAAAATGAGGGATAGAGCCCACACTTCAGTTTCTACAATGCTCCTGTCACTTGTGGTGAGGAAGAATTTCTCTTTTTCTGATCATTTCTAGTCACTAAAACACAATGTGGAGAAGTTACAACACCAGCCACGTGGTAGCACAGATACACGTAAACTGGCTGGTTTCTACTCTGACAAAATGCAATGGCCACATATCAATGCCCTCTGGATGACCAGGGCAATGGCCCTTTTCCCCTCCTGTTTCAGTCTCAAGGCAAACAGCAGCCTGCCGTCAGCAGCAGTCCCTTTTGACACCCAGCTAGGTTTAAAAGAGCCCAGCCACAGCAAGGAGCAAGGCTGCAAAGTTCCTCTCCAAGACAACTGCATATCAAGTAGAAATCACACAAGCACTCTTGATAAACAGCAGGCAGCCCTGCTCCTGCCAGCTAACAGGATTAATCTAAATGCACACAGACACAGCTGGGCAAAATCAAAACATCGAGCAGAGACTAAATTACACCACTTAATGGCAAAATGTCTTCAAGGCTCCCACTCCGTCCACTGCCTTTGCCCTTCTGCTGCAGCCATGGCAAGGAAGGGAAGCTGCATCCCTGCCCCTCCAGCCCTTGGTCAGCACTAGTTCAAATGACAGGCAGGCCTTAGAGGTGAAACCCAACCACACAGTTCTTATCAGAGCAATGGGCAGGAGACCCAGGTCTTCGTGGACCCAGAGTCACAGCTGTTGAAGGGTCAAGAGATTAGCTTTTGAAGCAGTAGTAATGGCAAGGTTTCTTACAAAGGGAGAGGGCATGGCTCTGTGGTTAAGACCACAAGATGCTGAGGCTCTTGTGGCTCTGCTGCCAACCAGTTAATGCCAGAGTTACCCATTGCAGCACTGAGCCTGTGGTTCACCCAAACCACAAGAAACAGGCTTTAACACCACAAGAAAAACCTCCACACATTGCAGCAACAGAGGTGAAATAAAAATAAGAATTGTATGTTCAAAAGGGTAATTTTTACATAGATGAAAATAAAAGCCACTGAAGCAGCGTGACACAAGGTTCCTTCTCCCCCCGGCACAAACTAGTGGATCCTGAGATTGAAAAAGATGGAGAAAACCTGTCACTTTCCCCATGCTGAGGTCCCTGCCTCTACAGTGGAAGGGAGATAGGAAATGATACAGCTGCAATCACGACTGTGATTTGAAAATGAAATTCAGGCACAGGGATTGCCTTCCTGACTCCATACCTCAATTTCATCCTGCGCACATCTCATTTATCTTGGTTCTCCCAAAACTCTATATAGAATTAAAGAAAAATGTAGCTGTCATGGCTAGTGCTCCAGCATCAGTTTCTCAGTTTATGGTGCTGTGGGTCAGAAGATGCAGAAAGTATTACAGCAGGCACCAGCTGGATGTATCCAAGCAGACAAACATGTGAATGCTGTAAATGGTTTGGGTTAGCTCTGCCCCATAGCCAGATCTCATTTAGAACCAGTAATGAAGGCCTTGTGTGGGCTGGCTGCATTCAGTTGTGCTCACTAGAAACAAGACTAGCAGTCATCTATGAAGTAATTGCCTGACTCACCTCACATGAATTTTTCTAACAATCAGAAGCTGAATCTCCTGTCCCCAAGAGCAGAGAGATCTCAAGATGACCAAGAAAAGGTCATATCAAGCTATGGCAAGCTGCCCTCCTACTGGCTACTAATCCAGGACAGGTTATGAACTCCGCGCCAACTCTAAATGCAAGTGAGCTACTTCCAAGTGTTTCCTAGTGATACCTGTGCACTGAAAGGGAATATCCTTCATTCTTCAGAGACCATGGTAACGTCTGGTATACCATGGGGCAAAACAAATTTCCAGCTCAAAGGATGTTATTTTCTTTTACCTTATTCTTTTCTTTTCAGAGCATTTATTATTTTGCTTTTTCAGCTGCTAAAGCATTTACCAGTCTGGAAGCAGGTCCCTGGAAAAGATAGAGCTGAAGCTCAAGCAATGTAGAAACTCACTTCTGTGCAAGTGGCTGTTTCCTCTTTAAGGATAATTGTAAGTCTGTACTTCATAGCAGAAGGGAAAGATGCTTTCTATTTAAAGCAGAAGGGTTGAGAGTTCAGGAAAGGAGGATGAAGAAAGAGGGAGGAAAGGTTCTTGAAGATGTAGGGAGTTGAGAGTGGGGATAGGCCGGTACTTGGCAGACAAGAAATCACACAGGGCAATTTGTACCAAGAACTATTCTGACCCATTTTAAATCAGTTCTTTAGAGTCTCCCCTGAGGTATCACAGTAATTTCCTTCAGCTTTTACTCAAAGGCCAGACTCTCCTTTAGGCAACTTCTTTTTCATGGGTTGTTTGGGTTGATCTTAAATGGCAATTGCATTACCAGTAAGACCAGTTTCCTTTATTTCTGCCAATCAGCACGTTACAAACACTGTTACCTGCCACAGAACACAAGGTTCCTGCCTGGGGCTTTTGTTTCAGCAGCTTTTAAACCCCCAAGTCCCATGTAAACTTGATGCAATGGCCAGATCCCCAGCTAGGCTGTCTACCACACCTCACAGGAGCCTTGTGCAGCAATTCAATGAAGAGCCTGTTTGGCGTCAGCTCAGGGCTGCAGAGCAGGATGCTCTTTGTCCTGGGTCACTCTGAGCTCTTCACTAAGGGACCACTGTTCAAAACATGCCTAAGTACCTTTGTGTGTCTAGCCTATAAGTCTGTCCACGTGCCATGACTCCACCAGAAAATGCTGTGCATTTCTATGGCATTCTGAGGATCTTGCCTATTATTCCTTCCTCCATTATATATTAAGCAGCACTTGTTAAACTGCTCTTGTCAGGCATTTCTAGTTTTAACTACTCACACCACATCTATGTCCATGTGCACTGTGATCAGAGACATCAGACTGCTGATCATCTTTAAGACCCTTCTTTTTCCCCTTTCTCTCATATTCATCTTAACAGAGTGGTGTTTATCTGTTCTTCCCCTTTGCAGCATATTTGAAAAACAAACCCTGACAAACAATGGTTTGCTTTGCATGTATTTTTCCTTCTTTCCTAAGAAACCAGAGACAAATCTCACAGTCCCAGAGCAAACCAAGAAATCCTGCAGTACAAATAGCTAAAAATATTTTTTACAATAGTTATCTTGTTATTTACATATTTGTTCCCAGCCTCCCCATCTAATTAGACTCTGAATCCCATATTCACTTATGCTGGCAGATAGCTCCATTGTTTTCATGTTTTGGGTCTGTGACTATCTGCAGAGCTACAGTATAATCCCATTTACGCTTCTGGTAGGCAAAACCAAAGAGAACTGAATGCCCAAGTGAGGAGGAGCCTATTTGCAAAGACTGAGGATGGCCAAGGCAATTCTAATGCAATTGGTGCTATGGACTCAGATATGATGCAGGGCTCAAATATGGGACAAAGGCAGACCACCTCATTCATAGGCCTTTTGGATCACATGAGCCAGGAACTTGGCAATTACAATGCAATCCAAAGAGAAGTTACTGGGTACCAAAAGAAATAATACCATTGGCAAAATCTGTAGATTCAAGTGGAAACATCAGTAGGAAACGACAAGGACAACAGATGCAGGAAGAGTTTCCAGCAGGTTATACAAGGACTTGGATTAACCATGTGTTAAGAACTTCAGTGAGCTGCTGTCTCTGCATGTGGACAAAGCTGAGGGGAAGAGAATCAGATCATACATGAGCTGTCCCCTATGTTTGCGCAAGATGAAGCAAACAACCTTGAAGCAAAACTGGAGCAAATGTGGCTGTTGCTTCATGGCTCAGATAAATTATGGGCTTGCAGAGAAGCCAAGACATGCTCGGGAGGAGCAGTCTTTGGGATGCAGCCACAGAATCACCAGTTCAGTAATCAATGCAAGGCATTTGGCATGACAGCTTCTCAGCTGGATTTGTGAGCTGGGTGTTGGCCAATCGTTATAGCTCCAAGCATCTTAGCAGGGATGTGGTCATAAATCAGTAAGCTCCCAGCCCAGCAGCAGGTTGAGTAGCAAGGACCACACCAACTAACATGAATGCTCAGCAAAGAGCATTGGGGGATTTTCCCCAAAGCATGATATAAGCATAACAAATAAGAGAGAGAAAAATGCCCGAGCAAGCCCTTAGAATAATCCTGAGTTCTCTTCTCCACAAAGTTGAGCAGCTACATCTACCTTCCTGGCAGCTGAGTGTCTGTCCCAGTATCAGGTCAGGCTTATTGCTGTTGCATCTTCACAGATTCAAAAGTAAAATCATATTCTGTCAAATTAGATGACTTGGTTTTGATTAAGGGTGAAGGGGAAGGGGAGAGGAAGAAGCTGCGAGAAGACAGCACAAAAATTAAATGATCTGAAAAGAGATGAATTGAGAAAATTTTCTTCTAACTCATTGCCTGTTTCCCTGCCATGTGAAAGGATGATAAAATCTATATCTGAGGGATAGAAGCAAGCGTGCTTCAACAGCGTGTGCAAAATCCATTTGCCATTCTGGCATGAAAGGGGCTACTGAGATGTGTGGTATTAACTGAGCCTTTATCTGATATCCTGCGAACTTTTGAAAGTCTCTTTCTACCCACAGGAGGGTCAACAGCCACTAGTAGTGTGGCTGAGATAGGGCTGTGCTGCTGGCACACATCTCCCATCCTGGCATTGTGTCTGGTACAGAAATAAACTTATAAGGTTAGGGTTTCTCTCCTGTTGCTTAATGCATTAGGCAAAAAAGCAGCCAAGAAAGAACCCTGATGTGCCATGGACTAACATGAGAGGAGGTAATGGCTGAAGACATTAGCTAGAAGCTAAGGAAATTCTGTCTCCCTAGTCTTGACCTATTTGGTTTCTAAAATGCAGCATGCAAATTACCTTGATTTTTAAGAGATGCTCCAGGGATGTGCACTGGCTCAAGGGGCAGATAAGAGACCACAAAGCCTTTCCACCCGTAGGTTAGCAGCAAACCTGTCCTGCTTTGTTAGCAGCAGGATGTCACAGGGGGCTGATAACCTTGTAATTGGCATGCAAGTTTTAGGCTGCACAGTACTAAACCTGTAATAGGGGAATTGTAAAGGAGGCAGCAGCATCAATTATTGATTCCAAATAGAATTAATAAAGAATGAACATTTACTACAGCTGATAAAATGTTCCATGCAGGATGTTTATCCTCAGTACAGCAGCAGAAACAAGACAATAACATGCAGGGGTTGTTTGGCATCCCCTTTATGCCAAGCAAGACATGATGCCTTGTTTCTCACAAGAAGAAAGACTATGGAGCTGCACAGGATACAGAGTTGGTTTCCATCATGTAATCAAACTAGAGCCATGCAACTATCTGGTGCAAGTGTTGGGCTTCAGTGCAGTTGCCCACCCTTATAGATCATATATGGGGAAGTGACCTGTTGCCCTACCCCTTGCAAACCAGCTGCAGATTTGCAGACAGACCTTGCAGCAGCAGCTCTGCACCAGAAGAACTGGCCAGATTCTCTCCTCAGGTAAATAAGCCCCCTGCTCAGAAGGCAGTGGTGAGGTTTAGGTTAGGGTTGAATAAGGCAGCGGAACCTGAAAGCCCATTCAGGCTTGTTGCTGGTTAGATGAGCATAACCACGTCCTGTCAGAAGAGATGAGTGGCACTTGGGGTTTGGTGGTGTGCTTTACTGAGCTTTCAGGAGAAGCAGTCTTTCCCTTTGCCATAGAATTTTAATAGCAAACCTCTCTCTGGGTGTTACTGCATTTCAAGGCTGCACTGTGTTCAGGCTCAGGATTTCTTTCTTTTGAGGTTAAGACAATTTCTCATTTAGCTTGGGTAGAGAGATGCTTCCCCAGGCAAAGCCTCTCCAGAGACCTCAGGATCTACTCACTGTGGACATGTCCAATGATGATAGGTTTCGTTCTCCATCCTCTTGGTGTGCATGTGCTAGCACCTACCTAAATATTGTCAGTGCACATAAATCTACGTAAATTAACTCCCATACGGTAAAACTCTAATAAACAGAAAATAACAGATTAAGGATAAAGGACTGCATTGCATCAAGTCTGTGCTATTCTTTGAATTCTGTTGAAGTTACTCTGGTTTACACCACCTGATGGCGTAATGCAAAGATTCTCCCATTGCCCTGAGCCAGGATGGTTTATGACCTAGTTCTGTTTATTTGCACCCACAAACTAAACTAACCTGCATTATGAATTATAGCAAAGGGAGGGGATATTTTTCTCCTTCTTCCAGAAAGCTTTACATTCATCAAAGTTAATTGTAATCGGCTGTTAGCACCCATAAATAATCAGATATATTGCTGAGACACAGAATAAATCCACCCAAATTATGGTAATGAGTAGGATTTTCAAAAAGTTTAATCAAAATTGTGATACAGAATCACAATCAGCAGAAAACTGCCAGTTCTTAAAGCTCCCCTGTCTGCAGTCATCACAAAACTCCTAAAACCAGGAAACGGTGGAGGCTTCAAGGGTTGGATGTTGGAAATTAAATCAGCAAGGCACTAGTCTCCTCTATGTATCTTCAGGACTCTATTTATGTTGCCATCAGCATTGTGACCGGAGTACCGTATGTCTTGCTGCTGCTTAAACAGGACCCTAGGAATGATGACATAAGCACAGGATAACAAGGTTTGGGGCATCTATTCTAGACATGGTTTTATACTGCCCTCCTCCTAACGACCTTCCTATTGCACAGTAAAGAACAGCAGTAGTCACCTTGCTTGGGCTTTTCCCCCTTATCCTGTAGCTCCAAACACAAACTCAGTTTCAATCCATCACTCCTGCTAAAAGCCCTGTTTTTCAGGTCAGGTCCCATTTTCTCTTATAAAGGTTTGAATGAAGATGGGTGCCCCACAAGGCCAGGGTGATATCCTCCCTTCTACATATCAAGGGGCAGAAACTCCCCCAGTCCTCATCGGCTGTGTGATAAAAGAAAAACTACCAGTGCATCCTCCTGCTGCCATTGTTACTACAGCTGTAATAGCAGGAAATTGCCCATGTAGACAACATTCACAACCAATTCTGTGAATTAGATGATGGGATTGTAATTTCATGTCTTATGATGTCAGGGAGTCACAGTAAACTCAATTAAAAGCTGAGACCAGGAGAAAGAAAAGAACAGAAAGAAAGGAGAGGGGGACGTGTGTATACATATATATGTATGTCTCTGTGTGTCTGGGACAGAAATGATGATTGGTGTCCCTGTGCCCCACAATAGGAAGTATCTGCTTTTGATGAAAAAAGGGGGATTCAGAATGTGCTGAGGAAAACCAGGACCATGACTGGGAAGGAATCCAGCTGACAAATTACATTGAGAAAAGATCCTTCCAGGCGCAGGAGGCAACGAGTTGCAGTTCTGATTGAATAGACTTGTTAATAAAAATACACTGAACAAAAAATGAAATAGAGAGCAAATCCTTTCAAATAAGATTTCAGTCCTGACTTAAATCCATGGCTTCATTTATGTGCTCCCCTGTCCTTGCTCACTCAGCAGGACAATAGAAGAAAATAAGAGAGGTGCAAACAGACTGAAGTCTGTCATGTCCCTCCCCAGGATATAGCTGGGGTGCAGAGGTGGGGGGGACTCGGGGGGGTAAGTCATAGCAGTTTTAAAATATCTTTCCCCTCCCTTTGCTTTAAAGTTACAGCTTGTTTTCCTGGAAGTGAAGACAGGCATAAGGCGGCAAATCTTGCTCACTGTATTATGTACATATCTTTGTCCCATAACAGGACAATGTTGCATCTTTACAGCAGCAACATTGGTCTCAGCCCTGTGTTTCTCCTGCTTTTGTGTTTTCTGCTACGTCAGCACCCTAGAAGTCCATGGCAGGTCTCCACTGTCGGGTATAATGGCTAGAGAGCTCTGTTAGCTAGGAACAGGAGCTCCCTCAACTTGTGTTGGGGCAGGAAGAGAGCTCTTTCTGTGGTGACTTTTCCCGAGGACCTTTCTGGGGACTCTATGAAGCACCAGCTTGTCTGTGCTTGCTTCATGTTGCTGCTTGGACCGCTGTTTTCCTACCTTCTTTGTCGCAGAAACATGGTGAGCACCACTGGAGGGCCCACATGTTGTTCGAAGGAATCTATCCTATATTTGCCACCCCCTGGAGTTAAAATATAATGAGATCTATAAATAATAAATAAATCAGCAATTCTTTTTCATGTCTTTAAAAAGGCTATTCTCTAAGGCTACAGAGCTTTTAGAATTTCTAATGGAAGTGCAAGGGGGGAGCTAGAGTGTTTCTTCTTTATTTTCAAGCTAAACACATGATTTGTGGAGGTGAAGCTTTAAGAAAAGAAAAGTCAAGGAGATTAAATGTGATGAAATTATCTCTTTCAGTCCAGTACAGAGGAAAGACAGAAGGAGAAAAGTGGACTTAGTTTCGCTCGGAACTTCTTAAGAGAAACATTTACTTCCACTAGACAAACAGATCAAGCTTTTTTTAATGCATCCATAACATGGCAATTCGAGCAACTCCTTTACATGCAACAGGGTGTTTGAAAACATGAGCTCAGTGTCTGACAGATCGATAAAGAGGGAGACTAAATGGGGAAGAAGAAACTGAGAGGTACTTATTAGCCTAGATCTTGTGAGTCTTTCTGTGTTTGGGAAACAGGACAGCCTGCCTTTAGGGTCATTCACTTCAATGTGCAGGGCATAGGGTATTAATAATACAAATCCCCCCATATCTGAAAGATTAATATACTAGGTCAATTCAAGCAAAATATCACAGATGAAACTAGTGCATCTGAGTTGAGGAAGAGCAAAAGAAAAGCCAATATCACACCCCCAGGTTCTGTCTGAGCAAAGCCTTCTCTGCTTCTTCCTTCC
Organism: Nestor notabilis; assembly: GCF_000696875.1. Classification (NCBI taxonomy): domain Eukaryota; kingdom Metazoa; phylum Chordata; class Aves; order Psittaciformes; family Psittacidae; genus Nestor; species Nestor notabilis. The sequence goes on along the minus strand of NW_009917749.1, from coordinate 133,390 downwards.
TAATGAGGCGTTTTACAATGCTGATGGGAAAACTCCCTGGTGGAATAGAAGCACCAAAGTGGGAGCTAGGAATACACTAAAATTTATATACAGTAAAATGAAGGCAGGCACACAGGAAAGGGAGCAAAGTTGGAGAAATGAAAGGGAATCAAGTTGACTTGCTCTACAGCACAGACCTCAATATTTGCAGTGTCTGTTTACTTCCATCACCCCCATGCTTCCCCCTAGAGAACAAGCCAAACCAATACACAGACCCATGTTTTTTATTTACTAGAACCTTCTATTCAGTTACACCTGGTCCAGCAGAGCCTTTTTTGCCTTTGTTTTCCTAAGCACCAGAACAACACTGCTAATCCTACAGAATAATATTAATGTAATCAATATGATTATGCCCATGAGAGAATGTCAGCGACTGTAAAACAACACAGCCAAAGGGATCCAGTAACAGAACAAAAACAAGGATAGGAGCTTATTTTTGGATTTGTTTTGTTCTTCTGTCATTTTCTATGCATTTTTTCTTTGTACTATGTAAAATAACAATAGATAGAACAGAATTCTTGGGCATTGCCAAAGAAAGCCAGCCTTTTGTTAAGGCTAAACACTAGAGACGCTCTAGCTTAAGTGTTGGCTCTTCGGGCAATTTAAAAACATACCCAAAGCTATGACTTCCCTGTTCAATCCCAGGTAAGTGCTGCCCAAGCTGCCTGTATAGTTCCACTCTGGCAGGGGAGACTGTCAAACTGAGCCTATTGCTGCTTGGCTGCGTGATGCAGGCAGAGCAGAATCTGAGTCTTGCTGTCCCAAGATAGCCTTTCTACATGGACTGTGAATGATTAGCACAGACCAGAGGCCTCGCTTATAGATGGCAAGCACTAGTATTTCTTTACACTTGAAAGGGCTTGAAACAAACACAGAACAAGAGTATCTGAGATCTTGAAAACACCACCCCACAAAACTCCAAGTGATTTTCTAGTGCTCCCACAGCCATACCTGGATAAGAACTTGAATGCTGTACTCATACTCTGAGACTGCATTTATGGAATAAGTTATTTCCAGCCAATCTGAAAGAACCTCGGGTTTCCTTTTGAAGGCATGGAGTTTTCTTCCTTGACTAGTGCTGAATGCAGGAGCTGGCAGGGGGGCTTTGCCACAAGCACAGCTGTGTCTGCACTTTGGGTTGCTAGGCAGGTTCTTACAGCATAATCCTCACTCTGATAATAGCTATCAGCCACCCAGCTCACAGCTGCATTGCTAAGAAAACTTCTGTTTAAGTTCCCCTTTTGGGGGTCAGCATCTCCTAGTCGGCACAGTCAGTCCCTTCAGTCTTTGCCTTTGCTTCATCTCATCTCCATTACTACTTCTTCTAAAAGCTCTGAGATGGTCCCCAGAGGCCATACAAGAAAATAGAAATTGAATGAAGATTAAAATGCTGATCCAGAGCTGTTAATACCCCTCAGGAATTACACTAACATCCACTTGGACTGAATCCCATCTGGATAACAGCAAGAAATGTTCAAGAACAAGCCCTGAAGGTTAGTCAACATACTAGCTTTCTCTAGATCTCATGTCCTCTTTGACTTTCACCCCTTTTCCCTGGCATTGAGGAATAGTCTTGAGACCATATGTAGTAAAGGTCTGACACAGGGCTTTGGCCAGGTAAAAGCTGCCCCTGCTCTGGAGGCTGTATGAGCCATGGACTGAGAAAGCCTGGACACACTGCCAGGACATGACAGGGTCCCGTGCATCACTGTCCAAGTCCCCTTGCCTCCCTGAGAGGAGAAAGAGTTATAGCATAGCAAGGAAATCAGTGCCATTCAAAAAGGGCTGGATTCAAATGGTTCAGAAACAGGGAGAGCTACTCAGGTGAGCAGGAGAATTTGGGTTGCCCCTTAAATAGGATTAGAAACTTAAAAGGCAAGGTTCAGCCCTGCCAATGGAGATAGCTCTGGCACAGAGATGTGTGCATTCATCACCCAGCAACCTTATCCAGCAACTTTTTAAACCAGCAGAAAGAAATGGGCACTTATTAAGTGTGGTTCATCTCCTCCTGAGATGAGCTCTTTGCCTGACTCACCCAGAGCTTCGCTTTGGACAAGGCATGGTGCTATGCTCCCTGCTTCTGCTGTGCTTCTGCCCTCTTTCCTATCTGCAGGCAGTTCACTATTTGCTTCACCAGTTCAGCACATTCTCTTTTAATGCCTTTGTTTTTGTCATAGATTTTTATGTGTGTGAGCACTTGTTAAATCTGGGCAGGAATGTGTTTGAACGTTTAGCCAGATTAGCCTGGGTTTTATTTATTCTTGCCGAGACGTGCACTCCAGCCCTGGCTGACATTATATTAGTTGTTTCTGTTCCATTATCCATTTACAAGGGGGTAGGTGGGGGTGTGGGGGATTGTGCATGAAATGAAGAAAGCCTCATATGCCTTGCAAACGTGTTTTATCTCCCCATTGATTCCTCACCAGCCTGTTCCAGCACCAACAGCCCCTTTGAGCTGGTAAACCTGATGCTTCTTGCCTCTCCCAATTACTGTCCCTGTCCAGGACCTTCCTGATTCCCTTCTCCATCCTCCACCCTGGTCCCTTCTGAATTCCTCCTTTTCTCCGTGACCTGCCAAGGTCACCCTCCTCAGTGTCCATGTTGTGGGCAAATCACTTCTTGTATCACATCCTTCTCTTCCCTGTTTCAAAGCCTACCAGTCCTCAGTATCAGCCCTGCAATCTGCAGTCATGGGGTTCAGATCTCCATCAGCCCTCCTCCAAAAGCTTGCTAAATTCCTGCTAATCCCAATGCCACAAATGAGCAGTGTCACTCTGGCTCTGATAGCCTGTGCTCTCATGCTCTCGCTGGGAAGCCACAACCAGCTATCTCCAAACTCTTGGTCTATACACTAATACTTATGTTTATGGGCTCAGGGTGGGGTGAATCTGGGATGCAGCAGAGCTGCCTATGGCAGTGGCCTGATTGTACCTTCCTGCTTTTTGGAGTAATAAAAGTAGCAGCTACCAGGTGCCTCTTGCTGCCTTTCTGTGCTGGCAGGTTATTTATATGCTAATTTCTTGCCTGTGTTTGCTACTTATACACAAGATAACAAAACCTTCCATGAAGATGGGATGGGGGAGAGGCATGCAAGAGCCTTTTGATCCAGCTAGGAGAGTTAATACAGTATTATTCACAACCAATTAGACTTTTTCAGACAGGAAGGGATAACTATATACTGAGACACAGTTTGTTAAACTGAGATTGCAGCTGGGACCTGGGGAAGGCAGAGAAGAAAAGCCCCTAGAAAAGCATTCAGTTACAATTAGACCATATGAAGACCAAAGAAACACCTTCTCTGTGATTTTTGTCTTTATTTACTGTGGTGCAATGTGTATCCCCAGTTTCTGGACCCTGCTTAAGTTAGAGCGCTATCTAGCTAAGTGCATTTTCAGCCAAGCTACCTGGAGCCCTCTCCAGACTGGTAGTGTCTTGCTGAAGGTAGCTCACAGCCGAGTCCTCTCTGTGCCTTTGCAAAATAAGCTTTGATTAACTGAAATGTAGACATTTGAAGATCCTTAGATGACAAGTATTAGAGTGGCTATGAGAAGAGTAGATTCACAGGTCTGAAGAGGCCACACTTACCATGAAAACCCACTTTCTACCCAGAATAGGCTGCAATTTCTCTATGAGCAAAATTATATCATTTTTAAAGCCCATGATCAAAGTTAAATTCAGAGAGGTCCTGGGTCCTTAAAAAAAATCCTCTCAGCTGACCATTACTGCTAAGAGTAGCACCTGCAAACACTGCCCTCGAACTGGCATTAGCATTAAGTGTTGAAGGTATAAGTTTTGTTGGTTGTTTGCGTTTTTTTTCTGGGAAGACAGGAACAGAGGAGATAAAATTTCCTAGGAGGTATAATTCTCTTCTTCCAGTAGAAAATGACCAGTTTATGACTAATGCCATCAGGTCCCTGGAAATCAAGGCTGCTTTCCAAGGGTGCAAGAATAGGATCTTGTATCCCCGCTCTGCTCTCAGGCCAGTGCACAACCTGCAGGCATCAGAGCTCCATACCTGAATGGACCACTTGGCCTCACCACTAGCTCTCAGGCCTTGCCTGTTGCCTTCACCAGTTAGGGAGCTGCTGCCTCTAGAGATCTCACCTGGACACAGGGATGAGAGGGGCAGCGAATGCAGGGACTTGTGTGCTTGCTGTTGTGCGTAAGCAAGGGAATCAGCCAGGCAGAGGCTTTGCTGCTGGCTCCTGCCTCCCTCCAACCCCCAAGGGGCCATTCCTGGTTTCCTGCCACTCCTAAGAGGAGATGTTGATGGGTCGGCCACATCAGGCACTGCGTCAGCCTGCCAATCCCTCCCTCTGCTTTCCCAAAGAGGAGGACTAGAGGCGCCGCCTGTCACAGTGGATGTACCTCACCATGACAGACCCTGTCATCTCTTGCTTCCCTGCTCTTGACAACATTAGGAAGTTCAGAGGCTTCACAGAGCTGCAGGCACTTAAACCTGTCTTTCTTTTCAGTGACTGCCACTGCTGTCTAAGCAGGGAATGGTAGAAGGAAAGAAAGAGGGAGAGGAAATACTCCAAGACGGAGGGAAAGACCAGCAGAAGAGTCCAGCTAAATAGAGCAACACTATTGACCAGCACATAGAAGCTCAGAAGTACACTTCTCCCTCTGAGCAGCTACTAAACACCATTTCTCTACGAGCAAGCCAGAAAGGCAGCCCTGCTCCTTCTTCCACTGCATCCTCCT
>NW_009917749.1:119158-128613 GCF_000696875.1 Nestor notabilis | reverse complement strand
GTTCAGCAAATGCCTTTGCCATGGAGATGGGACCTCAGCAGTGCTTGAATAAACTCTAGGTCTGATTTGACTCCAGCTTATGCCAGGTGAAATCAGCAGCCCTGCCACAGAAGCTGTGTTGGCATTACCTCCACCTCCATCCTGCTCATCCAAGCACCTGCTCCTGTTTGGGCTCCATACTCCTATGACCAGCCACACCACTGCTCAGCTCTGCCAGTTTGGCCTGCGGCTTTGGAAAAAAGATACTGCTTGCAATTTTCTGTTTGCTGGTGAAGCACTGGCAGAGGTTGAGCACTGAATCTGCTGCTTCCAAAGAGGGTGTAATGATCACTATGGGATCCACCCATCCTCAGGAAACCCTGTTTTCAACTGCAGTTTTAATTACAGATTAAATCAGGAGTGTTGGTGTGAAGTTAGTCCCCCAGCCAGGCTGACACAAGCAGCTGTTTTGGTTTACTCATTTCCTGTCCTCCCTTTACCTCTTGTCTGCTGAGTTATTGATGTGTCTTCCAAAGGCATAGGGCTGCCAAGTCCTAAGATGCTTATTATATCATTTGTTTGGCATTTTGGAGCTTTCTCATGGTACAAAGAAGGAACCTGAAAACATGCGCAAAGCCAAATCCTTGTTCCCTTTCACAGCTCCTGAAAAACACCCTTGCAAAGAAACCAGTGAAGCAGTAGCTTTATCTGGGGGCTGCATCTATAGCCTGTCATGATAAACTACCCTTGCTCCTTGCCTCATTTCTGCCTGTGTTCACTCTTTCTCTCCTGGCATGTTTAATTTAAACTGAGAAGACCACCTTCCTACTGAGTACTTATTCTTCCCTCAGCACCAGAGGGATTGAACTACACCTGAAGCTCCTAAACAAAACCACTATACAAGTGAGATATTTATTTAACATATAACAGTAATCCCATTATAACAACATCATCAACTCCAATAGTACTGAGATCTAACTTGGCCCAAAATCTCTCTATTCAGGTATTCCCTATCTCTCTACTCTTTCTTTTTTAAATCCTTGCCTCATCAAAGCTCGGAGTGTACTTTGGGGACTACTCCAGATTTCAAGCCTGCTTTAACACTTTAACTGCTTGTGATAAAGAGAAAGGACATGCGAATAACTAAGGAAGTTCTGATTTCCCACAGATTTGTAAGTGGAGGAGAAGGGAATCTGGGTCCTGAGACCATCCTTCGCGATTTAGATTATCTCACCATCTCCAGCCCATGCTTTTTGATGAGAGAAGAGCTTTAGCCTCACAGACAGTGTCACAGGGACACAAACAGGGATTTCATATAGCTACCTCTAGATATCTTTTTTCTATGGAGAGAAAATGAAGCAGAGAGCTTGTGGCAGAATGTATGGTATGTAGGGCAGAGGAGCGTCCTCTCCAGCCTCTGGTGAGAGTCCGACCTGCACGTCTTTGTCACTTGCAAGGAAAATGGGTGAAGACCTCTCCCCTCTCTCAGGACTCACTCAGCAGATGCCAAGGGAACTACAGCAGGGCATAACCAGGCAGAGGGAGCAGCAAATGAGTCTGAGTAGCTCCATTTGCTATCCTGGCGAGTGACTTCCCCTGCAGAGATAGAGACTGTGATCTCTGGAGGAAACTGTCAAATACTACTAGGAGCTGCACAGGGATTTATGCTGGCAGGGGCACAATATTTCACTTCGATGACACTTGCTTTCTTAATATTTTAATCATACTGTTAACCTCCAGACTTGAGAGACACAGGCGGCTGCCACCCTTCCCACTGTGCCTACTGCTGATGAAGCCAAGCCCTGCAGCACACACCACGCTGACAGCGTTCCGCACAGCACATGCAGCTCCAGTTATCCCAGCTCATGCATCACAGCGCACATCATCCCAGAGACCCAGGGACCAATTGGGTCCCATTTGTCTTCCACCAAATTCAGTGGTGCTCATGCCTTGGAAAAGCAACACAGAAGAAATAAGAAGGAAAGTCAGCGTCAAGGCAGCCAAGGCTGCAGAACTCACTTCTGCACTCCTTAATAACTTAAATGCCACAACACACTTGTTTTCCAGTGAGTCTCATGCTGCATTCTTATGAATGAATGGTAATAAAGGCATCAGAGAAGGGCAAGAACCCACCAGTGTTGAACCCCACATGCAAGATTCATAGGATCATTTATTGCCTAACAAATTCCCTGCTATTTCAGTGACTTAGGCAATTTATGTCCTTGATCTGTTTTGCTTTCTTCCCTCAGGTTACTTTAGCTTGGGAGCTTTAGGGTTTGGTTGAAATGTATTATCCTAGCGTATGAATATCCTAGGGAAATGCTTCCAAGACTCGTGCATACAGAGGAGATTTTCACGATGCTTGTGGACACACATTTATTATGGGACTGCATATTTGCAGGGGCCTGTATCCGATAAGACAGATGATTGCTTCTTATCCAGGGTCCTGTGTCACATTAGTGTAAACTGAAAATTTACGTTGATCATATCCAGGCAGTGTGTTCATCCGACGCTCATTCTGTACACAAGAGTAATCAGACTATCTCAGAGATGTACAAGGGATATGAGAGAGGAACCCATTCTATAGCAGAGAAAGGCAGAAAACTACTAAATGCTTTCTTAATCCTGTAATTCAACAATCAGATGAACATTGTAATGAGTTTTCCAAATCTAAATAATAAAGTCTTTTCTAGGAGAAAGGAGCAAGCAAAGGCAAGCCCCCAAGCAAGGGATATTACAGAGCAAATCAGAAGGCAATAGCAAGACATCCCAGGCTGTTCCTCAGTCTGTCAAATGGGTTATTCCCAGCCCTGCATGACAGGAGATTGCAGGCAGGTGTCTGGCCGATCACAGGAGACAGGGTGATAAATCCTTTCTGCCACTGACTGCACTCCTGCTCTTCACCAGTATATTTTGACAGGGAGAGAATTGAATAGTGTCACTAACAGACAGAGAAGGAATTATAAGGTTCATTTAGAAGGCAGTAAAGAGGGAATTTTCAATTTCCTTTTAAAATCACAACATAATAATTCTTCCAGTGTTTCAACAGGGGAGCAGGAGCCAATGGGACCTCAGAGCATTTCAGTCTTGGGATGGGTCCCTACACTGTAGTTGAGAGCACAGCTTTGAGATCACATTGGGCAGAGAAATTAAGGCAAATATAAGGGTCGGTGCACAGTTTCAACACCTGCAAAATCCAATTAAACTATGGCCTCTCTATACTGAAGCATATTACAAATGAATAAGGAAAAGACCCTTTTCCTTAAAGAACTTAAGGAAACAGGACATTGTATTATCACTGGGAAACAAAGCCCTGAAGATGCAAGATGACATGACCAAGGCCTTATTGACAATCTGTGGCAGTACAAAGATCTGATTCCAGGCTGGGCACAAGTTTAGGGTGAACATAAAATCAGGCTTCTGCACTGTGTTTATGTGCATATATTTTCTATAAAAGCCTAAGAACGTGGATGTGTTCATGCATCGGTGGACTGTAGGGAGGGTACACGTGACAGTATTAAAGTCCAAGTTCCGCCATTAATTCCTGTTGGTTCCTTGTATGAAATGACTGTGATTTCAGGAGCATTCCTGGAAACCTGGAACAGATATTAGGCACATGTGCAAGCATTGATTCGGGTCTTTGAGTCAGTATAGATTGGTATGCACGAGCGAGGACAGGGTCCTGGGGAGGATATGAATACATCCACGTGCCAGAACTACGGAGTCACCAATGGAACAGGCACATAAACAAAGTATACCTTTGCAGATTGCTAAGCAATCACAGGCTTTCTTGGTTAACTGTTTTCCTATTCTTCTTTCTATCATCATGTAAATAGCTACAAACTGCCCTCAGCTGGATGTACAGGGAGATGATTGATGCAATCAACTTATATGTAATTAGTGACCAAAGCAGTAAGGGCAGTCTCCTAGTGTTTCATTGGGGATCTAATAATGGTGCATACACCATAGACACATACACATACCATTATCACACACATATTTATAGTTATGCCCATGGTTAGATGAATAAGAGCCATGAACAGTCCTGAAGGCTCTGGTTTGTTGTTGTGTTAGGAGTTTTGAAGGGATGCCAAAAGCTGATTGCTCCTACAATGCAACAGTTCCTGTTTGGATCAGAAAGGCCACACAAAAATGTATTAACTGTTACTTAAATTCATTGTGCAATTTCTACTCTTTTCATTTCTTCTATTTTGTATCAGCATATTTTTTCATGATATGGACAAGAGTTCCATTTCCTAAAGCTAAGTGTGATGCCACAGAAATGAATAGCATAATGATAAGTTTTCTGTAGCTCAGGATCTGGTTCCTGATCTTTTATCTGAATTACTGTATTGATTTGGTGGGAAAAAATGGATTACAAATAGAAATACAAGACAATTAAATGCTATACAATTAGCACTAAGCCTCAAGAAAGATGACTGAAAGACAAAGGGTAGAACTCAGCAATCATTTTTTGTTCCTACTTTTTTGAAGGCTAAAACCCCTTAAGCTTCAGCATTCAGGCCAGCCTCTAATCGGTGTATGTTAGGAACACGTTTTCCCCATGAGTAAACAGTTCTAATTTTCCACTGGTGACTTCCTCTCCAGCATCTGGAGCAATTTATTGTAGGAGGTAGATACTGCTCTGGTAGACCAATGGCTTGATCCTCTAAGGCTATTTCTCTGGGAAAATAGCCAGGCTTGAATACCAATTATCTCATTAGAAATCTGCAGTAACTCCGTTGGCTTTAACGGGAATGGTTAAGTTTGGAATAACTTTCATACAGTGGGTTCATCCAGACTAAAATGTACATTGAGGACAATATATTTCAGTCTCAACTAGAAGGACCTCTAACCCAAGAACACTGGGAATAGAATGAGAGAACAGGGAGTGCATCGAATGCTGTTTTGTGGTAGTGGGACAAGAACATTCCTGCCAGGAAAACAAGTCACAAATTAGTTCCATAAATCTCTGCATTTTCTGGTATCATTAAGGATTTGTGGATGCAGAGGGGGAAAAGGAAGGGCAATTGTATTTCTTACTTTGGAAATAACAGTGAGGCATCCACCAAAGAAGAAATGGTTTTGGATACATTAAACTTGACATTTAGGTTATGATATGGTAAAACACTTGGCTAATATTGTTCTTTGAAAGAACTGGAGCAAAGTTGTATATTGGCCTTAATTTCCAATACATAAGCACTATAAGTTTGATAGCTCGCTGTTAGCTGATCTGTGGCCATAGGTCACTCTCGAATCTTCATTTATGTCAGGTAATGCCATGCATCATTGATTTCAATTGAGGAGATGCTTATTAATAAGATTTAGTGTATTAAATGGTAAGACTAGCAGAAAGACCATTTACAGCATCATAGTGATCCAGGAAGCTGGAATAACTTATTGCATCACTACATAATTTTCATTAGTTGCTTGCCACAGTTTTCAATGTTAACAGCTTATTTAGGACATCAGGGCTCTATTGAAGGTCTGAGGATCCCATATGGAAAATTATGCGAAGATTGCAAAGGCTTCTCTATTAGAAGAGATTAAAAATATTAAGACAAGATTAGTTGTGGAAGAAGATGAGTAAAAGGTAACATGACAGAGGCATGTAAGGTAATAAATGGCACAGAGAAGGTCAGCTGGAGGCTCCTGGTTTTACTTTCCATAAAACAAGAATCCAATTAAATTAAAAGGCTATTAATTTAAAACTGATAGGAGAAAATACTCTTTTCACATGCAGTGCAATTAGGCAGTGGAATTCATGAGTATGAGGTGTTTGTAACATAGAGAATTTAGGACTGTCCCAAAAGAGCGAGTGTTCACAGAGGCAGAATATACATCTTTAGTATAAAAGGTTTAAAGGGATATAGACTCATACGTTTGGCTATACATAAAGCACAAGAGATTTGGTACAAAGCTGAGAAAAGCTGGCCCAGACACTCACTTTCATTTCAAAGGGATTTGTTCCTATCCATGCCACCTTTTTGATGAAGGGAATGCCCTCATGTAATTTCATTACTGGCCCTAATGGGAATGATACACTTTCTGTCCTCAGCAACTGCAGCAATGGTTTTTGGTGTTACAAGTCCCAGACTAAAGTAGCCCATCAATCTGAGTGCGTTGACAGTGACAGAGGAAAAAATATCCCTAAGTCCAATCTTGAATGAAAAAATTCAGCCTTACAGTTAAGTGACAGAACCTTATATATCTTTCTGTCAGAAAGATGAATAATTATAATAAATTAAGGACCATTTTCTAAATGAGGCACCTTCTTCAAGTTAAGTAACTGTAAGAAGACCCTGTTAATAAGCTGGTGCCTCATCCTGGTGACTGCTCATCTGATATCCCAACACATCCACTACAATAATGATGCAATATTATTTCACCAGTGTCATTATTTATTAGCACACCAAAAAACACTATCCAGGTTAGGTTCCTATTATGCTAGAGATTGTGTATACACATGGTAAGATAAGTACTGCTAAAAAGCACTTGCGATCTCTATTTAAATTAAGCACAACAGGTATAAGTAACAAACAAATGTAGACAATGAAAGAAAATGGATAAAAGCTCTAAACAGAAGTGCCCAGAGGCTCTTCATGTTTGTTGTTCTTTTTTAAGAACCATAGTAAATGAATTGTTGGGGGAAAAGTGTCTTAGACATGGTGCTTGAAGTGGATATATCACTGAAAAACAAATCCTGAGATTCATAATCATAAACATTTATACAGGAAATCTGATGCTGTGATTTATGCTTATCCAATCAGGGATTTAAAATATGCTGTGTAACCACAGACAAGAATCAAAGCTGCTCCAAATACACTTCCAAGACACTCAGAACTGACAAGCTTTAGACCAAGTTTTATCAGTAGAAACTATTTTTGAATATCATGTTGCCTATAAACATGTTGCAGAAAGTTGCAATCACAGAGTATTCACAGAAAGCAGAGTGGATCAAACTGCCACCAAAATTCATTCCGAACAAAATGAATGAGGACTTGAATGGAACTGTTTCCCATTTGAAAATGTCATTCTTCCAAAATCAAAATATGTTGTGAAATTGTGTTAATCTGGGACAGGAGGTGCAAAAGAATATCGACAATGATGATATGTCTCGGTTTGGCATTTTAGAATAATAGTCTCTGATGTTTCTTTGTGAGATGATTTAAGTTCCAATTTTTCACCTGATAAAATACAAATATCAACACTGAAGCAAACCAATTCCATTTTGAAAAGTTTCACCTAAAAACAAGGTTTGGGGTTTTTTTTAATCCATTCCTGTTATATCACTTCTTATAAAAACCTGCTCATGTCTGAGCTAAATGTATTCATGAACCCATCTGTTAGGTCCTTTTTTAGCTTAAACAACAAGACATGGGCTGAGACCTACAAAAAGTCATCCTCAGAACAAATAGTACCTCTCTAGAGCTGGCTGCAGGAGGGAATCCAAACCGGGTTTTCAAACTGAGTTTGCTTAGAAAAGTCAAAGATTTTGAAATATCTCTTCCTTCCTCTACTCCATTTTGAAATGCTGAAACAAAACTGACGTGAACCTTTGCACCTCTGGGTTGCACGCTTGCCTTGCTTGTGCTGGACTGCTCCTAACTGCTCGAAGCCTTTTACCTACTCATTCAAGATACACGCTAAGGAAATCCGATCTTTTCTCTGGCTGGATAGCCCATGCAGCTGAAGTGCTTTGGTGCCTTTTCGGTATAATGGAGAGGAACTGATTTGGCTCAATCTCTAGAATTAAGTAGCTTTGGCTGAGGAATCCCATTCTCCCACCTTCTTTTTAAATCCCATTTCTGAGCTTCTCCCTCCATTCCTCCTGGCTATTTCCTGCCATTGTACATGATCTGCAGATGCACAGTCCTCTAGAGATTAGGGAGGGAGGTTTTGACAAAGGTCTCTGAGACAAGGCACTCTAAAAGTGACAAAAATGTAAAACCCTGCTGAGCTAAATGCAATGTGAAAAGGGCAAAACTAAAGTCAGCTCAGCAGAACCAGTCCCCTCCTTTGCTCAGAAGACGCTGGCTCAGGCGAGACCAGGACTGGCCTGCTGTTACCTTTCAGGTTTGAACAACAGGACTTTTAATGTAGCACTTGAGTGGGAGAAGGAGAAGGAGAAGGTCTGTGCCTGATGGCATTTCTTGTCTCTGATCCCATCTGTGGCCACCAAAAGTTCATCTGGCATCTTTGAACATGGTGTCTGTCTGGAAGGTGTCACACTGCCAGCAAACATTCCTAAGTGGCTGAGCCATAGCATGAACTCAGAAGGGAAAACCTGTTATGCTTAACCTGAACATTTGAATTGAAAGGAAGAGCTGAAGGTGCTAAGAGCAGATGTCTCCTCATACTGTAAGTCCCTTTGTTTATTACACAAGCAACTTACTGCTTTAACCCATGCAGAAATAAGAAGGGTACACAGTCAAAAGGAGAAAAGTCTCAAGGGGATCAAAAAGTTGCAGAGATTTACTGGGAGGTCTCTGGAGATGTGGCTTCAGTACTAGCACTTTGGGATTATGCCAACACCCAGGGGAGATTAACCATCAGATTTAGGTTGAGTGTTGATAGAAACAAGAGCATCTATGAAATGCCAGTCTCATGTTTTAGCTTCTCCACTCCTGAAGTAAGTTGGAGACGGCTTTATTGGATTAAGCCTGCTTGCTAAGCTTGGGGCATGGAGAAGTAGTGTAGGGAGCAAACCAGCTGACCTGCTGTGTCCTCCCCTTCTGCCTCTATTCCACAACTAAGAGTGCACAGTGAGATTTGGAGAGCGCCAAAACAAAGCAATGGGGTCAAATATTTCAAAAGTAAAGCAAAACTTTGGCATTCATCAAGCAAAGCATCCACTGGGGGAGGGGGGGTATGTGTGCATGTATGCCTATGAGAGGGAATTCTTTGACTCAGTGAGGGATTGGGATGATTGACAGCAGTCACTTGAAGGCTGCAAACCAGGCACAGCAGAGAGACGCTGCTGAAAAGAGGGACATTTGTCACGACACCACCTAAGGAAACAATGGTGAAGACAAAGGTGTGAATTCACAACTCACACAGCCCTGCAAAAGTCCTGCTCATTTCCTCACAAAATAGGCTCTAAATGCTGTGAATCACCCAATTCCCAATTTAATTCTGAAAGTCATTCAAGAGAGGGAGAACAACAGTGGAACATCTGTGCTGATACTGGGACCCAGAGATACTGAACATTATTTTGGTGCAAATTACACTTTTTCCCCTTTCTCATTCTTGCAGTTGACAAGAATCTTCAAACAACTAAGGGGAAGGAAATGAAAGCATTTGGCAACACCTCAGTGGTTGCTTTCTCCCAGACAGCTGCTTGAGCAAGGTTTTTATCTGCCCAGTGGTTACAGTTGACTAGTTGTGCTAATATCATCAACAAATAACACAAGAGGAGCTCTTGTGGAAAAGACAAATATCCATTTATCCAAATCCTGGTCTCTAATGGTGGTCAC
>NW_009917749.1:116598-119127 GCF_000696875.1 Nestor notabilis | reverse complement strand
GAAAGAGTATAACAATAGGAGAAAGGCTGTACTGCTGACCCAGCTTTATAGACTCTCGGAATGTGACTTTAGGATGAGGTATCTCAGGGTGTGTTCTAATTTCTCACTGTTGTGAGCAGTCCAAGCATGTACCAGCCACCTCCATGGGGTGGCAGGGATATATGCTTCCTTCATTCCCTATGAACTGATCTTAAAAGAACAGCAGTTTGGATGCCAAGGGACTGAGGATGCATGGCTGCATACTCACAAGAAAGTCTAGCTGCAGCTTTAGGGACTGCTCTCATACATCAGGATTTCAAATTACATTCTAGTGGCTCCTTCAGATCAGAATAATATTCTGCTTTGATAAGAGCACAGGGACTGTGCTAACAAATGATTTTGTATCAACTATGTCTTGAAAAACTCTCCAACAAAAGAAAGAGAAGAATTCACATTGAATTACTGGATTTCTAGAGAGTTTTATGGGACTTGACAAACAAAATGCTAGGAGAGCACTTTAACTTGCTATGTCTCTGTATGGGCTCCTTAATTAAGGACTTGTATGAAAGAATCCCATAGTTCTCTCCCGGGGTGGCCAGGCTGTTCACAGAGATGCTGCTACTGTTTTTTCAGAGCTGTTACTGCAACACACACATGAACTCTGAACTAGCAAGAGAAATGGGAGTAGCAGCAATAGGACAGCAGAGCACTTGCATCCATGATAAGATTTCTTAACTGAGAACATAGTTTTTCCCCATTCACTTTCCCCTGTTCCAAATTCATTGCATGCAGACTCAGAACACTGCCCATTCAATTCACCCTAGAAGGACCAAACAAGAACGCAGAGTGTGTGTATATGCATTTAAAAAGTAAAAATCACAGATCATGCACAGGTAGTAACTATGATCAAAATGCAAAATAATTTGAAACAGGCATAGCTATATGTAAGGGAGAATAAGTACATACAAGGTTTCCATGAACATATTTAGGTCTAGGATTGAAAGGTTTCTATTCACCAGAATGTTGGAGCTTGGAAAGAGGGAGGGAGACAGGGAAGGAGACAGGGAGGGCAACAACCAACCTGCACAACCTGGCTATTTTCAAGGTAGAGTCTGAACAAGACACCACCATTACATTCTCACGAGGAGCCCAGAAAATAAGAACTGCAGGGAAGACTACAAGGAAGACAGAAAAATGACCTTTAAAAGATCATTGCAGATGAAAGAGCATCATCTTCTGTACCATATTACACTTAAGATTATATACTAAGGTACAAAAATGTCCCTAAATATCAGGCTGGGGCATTTACAGACCCGGTTTAGAGATACATAGGTCCCAGGAGCAAGACAAATCTTCATCTGTCAGTACTCCAAGCAGAGGGAAAGTCTAGATGCTCCTGGAGTTTCCTCTCAGTTTTGCTCTTTTTTTTTCCTCCTAAGCCTCTCATGCAATGCCACAGAAAATCTGACCTGGAAAGGGAACTTTTTGATTAAGCTTTTGGATGGTCACTGTTCTTTCCCTTCCTTTCTGCAGTGGAAGGAGAGGAAAAGAGATCTCCAAAATCCTATGGCTCATTTCAGACCATTTGGGCTGCAGAAGCTGTCTGCAGCTTTCCCACCCTATCTGTGTTAAAACTGTCTGCAAACTCAGAAGCAGCCCTGTCACCCTGGTGGGAATTTCAGGCATGAGGGACTTTGACACTGCTATTTTCGACCTCTTTCCCTCTCACCCTTAGGAAGCAGTTTCCAAGTGCCCAGCATTTCTCATCTCTCTCTTTTCCTCTCCCCTTTAAACCTATCAGACACATGTTGCTGCTACTGAATTCCTTTTGGAAGAGGGGAAAAAATCAGCTCCTTCCATTTTCTGAATGTCTGAGCTTAATTAGGCTCATCCTACACCTGTGTTGATGACGTGAAGAAAATTAATGGAACCTGCAGGCATTTCAGACTTCCATGTGCCCTTTAGGAGCCTCCAATTACTTCCACTATTGGGCTACATCAGGGGTAAGAATAAAGGACTTTAATTATTGATCCTGCTGTGCTGGGAAATGCCAAGAAGATGGATATTTGGCTTCATCACATGATCAGCTCAGGATCCTGACAGCAGCATTTGGAAGGGAATACAGCAAAGGTTGTCAGGAGCAAATAAATTCTGAGCGTGGAGCCTTCCAGAAGGCTACAGAAATTTCAGATCTACCTGTGCTGGCAAATGAGCCAGGGCAGCATGATGAACAGTGCTACTGATGTTCACGGGACAACTAGTGATGCATGTTGCTGAGCATTTGCACAACCCAGTCCTAAAACAGAGTATCCGAGCATCCACAGACACACCTCTCCGTGTACTACTTGTGACTTCAATCCCCTTTGCTTTAATCCTACATGAACTCCACTGACTTGGTGAATACAAGCTATTGAATGACCTTGAGGGTGAGAGAGAAGAGAGATTATGTGCAAGAAGGAGCATGGAAGTCGATATTTTTTTCATCAAAGATATTTTTCTGGAGTAAAATACGTCTACATCAACATAGAGAAAAGTACAGAGATTATAAGT
>NW_009917749.1:96571-116567 GCF_000696875.1 Nestor notabilis | reverse complement strand
GGAAAGAGGTTTTGCATGTTTTGGGGGAATCAAGTAAAACACAGGAAAACTTTCACAACAGAGATTGTTTCTGACAGAAAAAAATGTTAAACTCATGTTTTCACATGTTCCAAAAATGGCTGTGAGCACAACTCACGTCATGTATGTGCATGCTTGTTTGCAGAACAGTTTCAAAAAACCTATTTCTCATAGAAGCAGCAGAAAGCCAAACAAAGAAATACTCCAAAGCACTCCCCTCTGCCATTCATTACTATACAGAGGTTAAAATTCACTTTCCTGCTAATCCTAGCACAGAATTCCTAAATTGCGGAGCTGCCAAGGTTCTTGTACTACTTTAGCTTGCACCAGTCCATGACCACAGCTGTACATGGACCCTATTCTAATACATGGCACAAATCTGGCTCTTTCCTAATGCTGCTCTTTTCAAATGAAAACTCTGAAATGCTTAGGATGGATGAGCTAAGTATGTCAAGAGGTTTTAAATAGACCCAGCTTTCAAGTCATTATTTCCAGTAAATAATTCACTATTTCATGTAAAAGAGGTGACATTTATTACCTGTATTTTTATGGAGTATCCAATGAAATTTTATAGAAAGTGTTTGTCTTCTGATAAATCAAACCCAGAGAAGAGAGGATTTGTCATATCTCTATTGATGCACATCTATATTCCTATCAAACACGTTCACTGTAGCCAAGCTAGCTATTCCCCAGCAACGGCAGCATTACATTCAGCTGCAAACCAATGGAATTGGGTCTTTATGGACCTGTATACCTGCCACTGTCGTGTTTCACATTCCCCAGTAATGCGTCACACCCAGTTAGCATAGAAAGTGTGTGGGCTGAACACCATATGGAGTAACGCGAGCAATTTAGGGAGATATGAAACATCTATTTGGAGTTGAATTTAGTCAGGAGTCAAGTTTTGCTGTTTGGGTTTGGGGTTTGTTGATGGTTTTTGATTGTGTGGTTTTTTCTAGCCAGGATTTTTAACTTTCTGCTTCTCCCTCCCTACACTATCTTATTTCCTTATGTCAGCTCATAATATCGTTCTTCACAGCTCTTGGAGTACAGGGCAGTTAAAACTAAGACCCACAACTAAGGCTCTGTAGTTATGAACTACCTACACCAGGTAGGCAGCTTCATCCTCCATATCCAAAGCTTCTGTCTATAGCCTTTTCTCTTTAATATGTTGTTACCCATCTCCAAATCTGGCCACCACCTTCTCTTAGAGCTCTCTTCTGATTCTCTCTGCCTGAGAGGTGGGTGATTCTCTCTTCTGCTTCTCTCCCCCTGCTGAGGGGTAGGTGAGTGAGTGGCTGTGCGGGGCTTAGTTGCCAGCTGAGGCTAAACCACAACATGTTTTTAAGACATAAAAACAACAAAGCCTGAATTTATATGTAGGTGTATATGATGTACGAAGGACAACTTCACTCAATCCTCCAGCTGAATAATGGCTCTTTAGGTAATTAGTATCAGATATTTTTAAACAGATGGGTCCCTCTGGCTGAGGGCAACTAAGAGATGAAATCAATCCTGAACAACTATTATATTCATTTCAGAGATCTTTGTCTCTGTGGACAAAAACCTGCTGTCTTCCTGTGAATGTTATAATGATGAGAACATTAATATTAGATAATTACAACTTTGAAAGATTAAATGAAAAAGGTGATGATGAGGAAAAAGGCATTATGTTAACTAAGACTCCTGCCCATGTAGGCTGTTAACACTCGTCTGTTGACAGATTCAGACTGACATAAGAAAAGCAAGAGGGAGGGAGAGATTGTTTCTGTCTCTGTCCAAAGTGGCAGAGGTGTAAGTGTGAGGCGGGGACTCCCAGGGAAACAGTTATTCACACAGAAAAAGAGGATCTCCATTGATCTATAGCAGAAATGCTTAGCCTCTGCTTAGAATGCTTTTCATCATCAAAGCTTTTCATCTTTGTAATGCATGCTCAGGGTTTTGATTCGCACAATTATGCTCATAACAAAAGACACAGAGCACTTTAAGAATCTTTCATTGAAGGATCTCAAGATGTCAGGGAGAACATCTGCCTAACCTGTGATACGGATAACTTGTCTCGTCTAGCATCAGAGAGACACCATTGTACAGGACAGGAGCGCAGGTGGGCAATCCTTGAAGTTAGAGCCCAACATCTGAAGTCAAGATAAAGACTAAGCATCTGAAACTACAAACAAGAATCAAGGTAGTCACCGAAGACATGGGGATGAAGAAAGGATCAATGAGGGAAGGCTCAGAAGATGGCAGCCAAGCAAGCTGAGAGGTAGAAAAGGAACAGGCCATAGACATCAGGCTCTCCAGCTGCCCTCCCAGAAAGCAGCTCGTTTCTCCATTTTCTCAAAGCTACTGCTCTCACTAGTCCATTACCTACGCAACCAGGAACAGGAACAGCTTCACACATCCCTGACACTGTCAATCTCTTCTTACAATTCCAGATTTTGCCTCTTGCCCCCTGGATATGCCCAAAATAGGTAGAAGCAGAACTGAAGAGGTCGAGACCAACTTGTTCTCACCTGTGTCATAAAAATCATAGAATCCTTTGCTGAAGGCTAGCACAGGGCAGAATTTTAATTGCTTGCCCAGCCCCATTCCAGGGCATGAAAGAGGCATGTTTTATTCCTACCTCTTTTTAGTTTGCTTGCTCTGAAGGAATTTTATGAATATAAAAACCTTACCACTGTGTAATAAGCACAATCCTCTTAGAGCAAATCTGACAGGCACTGAAGGTATCTTAATGGATATATTATTTCAAATGTTCTCTTCTGTTTGATAGCTGGCAAGCAGAGGGAAATGTGATTAGGGGATGCCAGGGACACTGTATAGCTCACCTTCTTTCCCACCTTTCCTATTCAGATTATTTCCCCCCTGTTGGTGACCTTTGAATCTGTCTCTGATCTGGACCGGAACTGAAATTTATGACCCTTGGATGAGAACAGTAAGAGAGCTCGTGTGTGCAAAATTCCTTTTCTTCTCCTTTAAAAAAAAGAGAAGTGTTCTTAAGTAAGGCTCAGTAAAATCCTTTAAGCCAGTTGCTTTTATCTATTTTTATATGGAATTTAAGGATTTATGTCTTTTTTCCCCCACCTCCCTGTTGGTTCCTTTTTGATTGAATTACATCAGGAGCCGAGAGTCACAATGTTCATTTTAGCTATAGTAAAGCTCCTGTTAAACTCTAAAATCACTGAAACTACATCACACATCAGCAATGATTGCAGCAGTGATACCTCTGGGTAAGGATACCTGTAACTCCTTCACCCTCATCATTGTTAAGATTTTAATGTAAATTCAGCTTGCAAGCTGGTAAGATGCTGCAGTTTTTCCAGCTGTAAGCAGATACTAATGTCCAGGCATACCAGGCTATCAGTTATCGGTCACGCCTTTACCTTTGCCCTGCCCTGCTTGATATAGAGAACATCGTGCTTGTAGCAGACCACTTAGTAACTTGATGGCTTGGGTAAACTTCCCCTCTATTCTCCCTTGAGGAGCATTATGTCAACAAATCCTTCCCAGATAATTACAATACTTAGGACAGGATGATCTAGGAGTTAAAAAGCACTGTACCTGCGTTTAAGAAGCAGTCAACTTCCTTATTCTGCATTACCCCTCACTGTACTCCCCAGCCTGCAGTCAGGTCTAAAGACAGATCTGACCTGCCTCCTCTCCACAGCAGGCTCATAGGAGATTCAGGCAGCCAGGGTGCTGTGGTAAGCAAAGGGAGGGAAATTCCTGAGCTATCCCAGCTTCTGCAGTGCTTATTCAAAGTAAATTAGGATATGTCAGAGAAAATTTAGAAGCTACGCTGTGCAACACAGGAACTCTTGAACGTGGATACTTTGAAAACTTGATTGAATACATTCTGGACTTCAAATTTCACAGCCCTGAAAAACTCCTATTGATTGTAAAAGCATAGATCAGGTCCTGACGCACATTGATTTCCATTATCCTTCTCTTTCCTTCTGTTCTGCTGCTAACGCCCATTCTCTTGGGATGCGACAATCCTATTTTAGCATACTGCTTTCCTCTGCAGGGGATATCGCTTCATTAGCAGTCTCAAAAGGTGGGAGGGAAGCGAGTTAGCTCTGGGACATATGGCTGAGACAGATCTATCCCTGGTGTAAATTCCACTAACTCAATGTATTCATGTGTTCTAGAAGCAAATCTGGATTTGACCTATTTCCACACAGGATACAAGCTTTCAGGTTCATTGCTGGGTTCTGAGCAAAGCAAAGCCCCATTATGGGTATGCCATTAGTCTGCAATGAGGCTGATGACCAAGGATCAGTCACCTGCAGACAGAAATATAGGGAGATGAAAGCACAGATCAAGAAACGCCTTCTCATCCTTATTCTCAAGATCTCGATAAGGAAGTGGCAAGACAGGTAGAATTTTGATAATTTGCCTTCTCCCCTTCAGTTCTTTCCTCCACCCCCAAAAAAACCTTTCAAAGAAAGGAAGGAAAAAATCTCAAAGCCCAAAAAGGACATTTCCTCCATTAAGCTTATTGATGGTCTCAGCAGACCACAGCAAGATCAAAGCAAAAGGGGAAAATCAGCAGCTAATTAGAGAAATAACTGAGTACAAGACCAATATCAGAAAGCAACACAAAAGCATGACATAGATGGGGGTGACGGCACAGCCGGACCACACCAGTGCAAAGCCATCAGCATTCAGGAGACTGCAGGGAGCAAACAGCTTTGCCACAACAGGGTGACAACAGACTAAGCTCAGTCTAAATGCCAGTTCCAAACAACATACGCCTGCAGCGTGGATCAAGCAGAGAATGTGACAAATTCCTGTATGGCTCCCATTTGCCAAATCTAAAGAGGCTGATCCCACGCTCACCAGTGTCACTGGCTCAGCCTCCCTTTATCTCAGTGCTCTAATCATCCACTGCTTCCTAGCTCAGTCATCAAGCTTTTAGGGAAGTTTGGACATCCAGCAGCATCCTCAGTGTATGCCCACAGGTACAGTGCTAGGAAAATCTCACTGCAAGGAAGTCGTGGACCTCTCTTGCTTTTATGGTCACTGGAGCATTTGTTTAAGGCTTGATTTTCAGAGGTGCTAAGCAACCTGTGGAGCTTAACAGGAGCTGCTATCACATGGGAAAAATCAGGACAAGAAACATTCTGTCACACCAACATGCTGTGGGCTGTACAAGTCAGTAGGAGGATCAACAGAACAAGATTAGTTCTGCTGATCTAATGATGAGGGGCATGGGTATACCAACCTGTTCATCACTCCTGGCTGTTGGTAAACACTTGCGCATCCCTCTTAAAATAAATACATCTCACGTGCAGATGCACTTACACATGGATAAACCTGCACAAATGTTCATATAAATTCAAAATAGGAAAATACTTTGTTGACATGACAGGCACTATAAGCACTGCCAAAACATATGAGGAGAAACCTGTCCGAGGCAGATATGATTCAGCAGCCAGGGTGAACATACACCACTTCACCTGGCACAGGAGGTGGACAGATACAGCTTAAAGAGTGGAGAAAGCAGTCCTGCATCACCACCTATGCCAAGGTGATCTGTGGCAGAGTCTGGGTCTCCTAAGCCAATGCAGTGTCACTCTGCAACACATCCCTGGCACCCACTCGCTGCCTCAATGAATCTGCTGTGCCAGAAACTTCTCTTACTGCCAGCACACTTTCTGAAATGCTTTTTCTTCCATCCAACACAGGTTGTTCCCTCCCTTCCCTGAAGTATGTTTCCTTGTCAATTATCATATAATCCTGTCTCCTCTTGTTGCCTCACACCTCTAAGCTTTTTGGACAGCAACGTATGGGAGTGAGCCATAGTCTCTCAACACCTTGGCAGAGCTAATGGAAACAAGGCATCGGTGGGTTCTGCATGCACTGGAAGGTCTGCAACCAGTTCAGACCAATATTAGCGAGAATTAAGTTGCAAAGCTACAGGTTGTAAGAGATGTGGGTGGAAACAGCTGGGAAGGGTCCAGCACCTCAGAAATGAATCATGCAGAAATCTGCAGTTAGAATGGAATTTCTCTCCAGGTTATGAGGGGCCAGCTGATAGAGATAGTTGTGGTTAGGAAGGAATTTTCCCCAAGGGACCTTGGCAAGGATTGAAGTTGAGGAAGGAGGGGGAAAAAATACTTTCCTCTTGAGCACAAAGCAAGAATTCAGTGGATGTGCTGCTCACCTTTATGGAAACATTCCTAACAGTCCTCAAATCCCTATAAACACCAGGTTTGAGTACTCTCTGTGGCTGTCTCTTAGCCTTTTGAGGTCCAGGAGACCTAGGATTCAGCTCCATCTCTAATGTAAGCATGCAGAAGAACCCTGAGCCTTTCCTCAGTGTGTCTTAGCTGAACCCTCTACCAGTTCCATAATAACATGAAAATGATTGGGTTGGGTCAGGCTGTGGGTCTGTCTATCTAGCTCTTTTCCCATTTCAAAAAGGGTTGATAGCAAATACTGAAGTACAGAAGATGTAAACAATTATTCTATGGATTATGGAGAGCAGGGAGCAATGATGCCAAGAGTCTTGATTTTATGCATCTCCAGATAAAAGCCAAAGTGTAGAAGATCAAGGCTAAATACTGCTGTCTGCTGCATGCACATTGACCTGTTATGTGCCACTGAGAGATATTTCTGCTTACAGGAAATGAGTGTTTAAAAAAAATGTGGTTTTGATAAAGCATTAAAACAAAAGCCACTTTCTATTCCAAATGCTCACAGTAGCTGCCTCCACAGGTGACTAAGTAGACCTCTAGCAGAGATCATGCTTTGTTTGCATAAAATCGTCAGCTCTACAAGGAAAACTAGATATTTGTGACTTCTGAGATTGTCTCTCCTCTCCAAGTTTGCTGGGAACCTCCTCCAGCTACTGATTCAACTGTGAATCATGGCCTCAGTCCCTGGGTCAGACAGTCAATGTTTCTCATGTTGCTGCCTTTATGATCCTTTATTTCTTCCATGAAGACAAGGAACCTTTCAAAGTAGCATCCCCATGGCACAGAAACCTGAGCTGCAGGCAGAGGGACTGCTGTAAATGTGGCAGTACTGACCATTCCTGGAGGGAGACATAGCTGTCTCATGGGCTATCATGACAGGAGAGAGAAACCTGTGCTTTCATAGGAGTCATCAGTTCTTCGCATTGAACACTCATGAACTTCTATCTAGCTGCTGCCTGTGGACAGTGACTGTGTTCCTCACCACCAAACCCACTCTTCAGGCAGTATATAAACATATAGACACACCTAGCTCACATCATCTATGTCCCAGGGCAGAGCCCAGCAGCTAGTTAGAACAGCACACAAAGACAAGGCAAAAGAGGTTAGGGCAGGAAGTAAAGGAGAATACACCACCTATATGAAACCACAGACAACATTTTAATTAGATGCCAGCTAATATGCATGCAAAATACCCACAGGTCTGAAAGGACAAAAGGTTTTGGGACCTCTGCTTTACATCACAGCTATCTTGCTGAAGGACAAAGTACAAAATCTAGGTGGACTGCAGAGCAGCCAGGCAGGCTGACATCTGTCCCTGTAAAATGCAAGTCAGAACAATACAAGGACAAATGAAAGAGCAGCTCTCTGATGGAGCAAGCACAGGTGAGCATGGTGGAAAGAATCAAGAGAGTGCAAAAATCTCACTTTTCCCTCCCCAAACTCAGTGTTAAAATGCATTTTGGGCCAAATTATGGACTTCAGTGTGCAGCAAACCTGGGTCTCACTAAAAATCTTCCATCAGCCTCTGCTTCCTGATGCTAGCCTTATACAATGAGATTGTATTTGTGCATTCTTCCACATGTTGCATTATAGAGCATCAGAGTATTGGAAGAGCTTTCCTTAAGTGCAACATCCCACTCAGTCAGTAGAAAAGCGGATGATGTTGCAGGGAACAACACATACCTTTATAAGGCAAACAGAAGTGGAAGTGAAATGAAATGCAGGAAGAAAAAAAAACCAGAATCCAGACAGGCAGCCTATCTCCTGCCCCATGGGAAGGTTTGAGTTAGAGGATCTTGCATTGCCTTGGCTGATTGCAATTACACCATCCGCTGTCTGGCTGGAAATAAAATGAAATTGCAACAGAGTTCCAGCTTTAATTGAAATTTCCTGGGATCTGTTATTACACGGCAGTGATTGTTCTGCAGCACTAATGAGCCTTTGCTCAGATGATTATCCAAGTGTCTCTCCAGTTGCTATTTCATTATTGTATTATTAATGATCAGATAGGGTTGTCACAGCTGAGATGAAACCTGAACATCAGACAACAGAGCACTACGCAGATCAGAGCACACAAACATGACTGCTTTGACACCTATCCCCCTGCTATGATGGCTGTAGCATCAGTACTGGTACATGAAACACAAAGTGCATGTTGGTTTTGTTGGGAGCAGGTGGGACCTTTTATATTTCCTTTATGGTACACTGCACTATTAGTTTGTATGAACTCTGCCATCCAGATGACCTTTTGCGTCCAGTTCTATGTGGACTCTTTTGAAGGCTGGTACTCTCCAGACATTTTCTTCCGGGAAAGGTTTTTGTTCTTGGTTTGCTCATTTTGTGATTCCCTGAGTGTCTATTTGGGTTTCATGGCCTGAATTGATCACTGAAATAGTTTTAACATTTAGGAGTTGCTTATCCAAACTACATTCTGTTGCTTGGAAGTAATTCAGACCCCCCTTTCATTCAACAGATTGCCCTGAGTCCTGCATGAAATCAGGCAGGATCCTGCAAGCTATCCACTTGGCATGAGACTGGGCCAAAACTGGAAGATGTTAATTTTGGCAGGAGGAGATTTGCAAGATTTGGCAGTGCAGAGAAAGACCTGGCTCATTGCAGTCCTAACTGCTTTGGGAAGTAGCTTTCCCATGTCTCCATGAATGCAGTTGTACAGAGTAATGATGCTGAAAGGACATAGCCAAATCTATGTGTAGTTACGTGCATCAAATTTACCACTCTTCCATTGCTGGTTCTCTGATGGGTAGGTAAGCAAACGCATGACCCGTTGCCTCCATCATCAGTATGATCTCTTCATCTCAACACCAAGTCAAAGAGCCAT
Source organism: Nestor notabilis (assembly GCF_000696875.1). Lineage (NCBI taxonomy): Eukaryota > Metazoa > Chordata > Aves > Psittaciformes > Psittacidae > Nestor > Nestor notabilis. The sequence goes on along the minus strand of NW_009917749.1, from coordinate 107,507 downwards.
CATTAGAAAAGGTGTAATGGTGTTAGATAAGTCTATAATCTCAGGTTCACAAAGGAAAAAGGTACATTTTTTGATACCTGAAATGCCTATTTCCCTTTCTAAATAAGAGGGATATATTCCATATCTCTGCTTTACATACAACAAGAAGCATACAACAGCACAGTGTAGCCCACCACTAAAAAGACCACTCAAATCTCACTGCTCATCATCACCTCTTGGCTGACAAGAACATTTCCAACAGGCACAAGCATTTCTCAAGCAACTTCCAGCAACACTTCATGCATCCCTCATCTAATGCAAATCCTTGAAATACATAATCCTTTTTGGTTTTGACCAGAATCCAGAAGTTGTTTTTGGTTGGTTGGGATTTTTTTCCCTGATTTCACATGTTCCTTTCTGTGTGATGCTGGGCAAACCACTTTTCTATTTCAGTTACTTCAGATGTAAAATGGGGCAAAAAGTTCAGCCTCAAAGCTGGATGGCATTTCAGTTTTCTTGTGAAATGTAGCCAGAAACAGAAAAGGAACAGTTCTAAAACAGCAGGAAATAACTGCAAAAATCAGGGTGAGTTAAGGGAACGGTTTCAGTCAACAGAAGTATCTGTAAAAATTCAGAACTGCCAAACCTTTATTTTTGTCACTACAATTACTTTTTTTCCCCCTAAAATTATTTCTTCTTGCTGTGTTCATAGTTAAGCAAATGTATTGTTAACCCATGAATGAAAGATAATGGCTCCCTTAGGGCTTGCTGAGTGCTTCAGTCTCTATTAATTTTTTAATAGGGCTTTGTTGCCTAAGATCCTAAGCATGTGTAAGTAATTGGACAAAAAAAAATAGTTTATTTTGTTGATATTTGGTTTTACCATTGAATAAGTACTCCAATATTTGAATAACCTTCTCCACCCAGGATCACAAAAAGTTTTATGATCTTCATGGCAGAAAATACACTGGATAAGGGCTTGGTGTTGTTTTAAATGCTGGTGAAAGACAATCTACATGTCCAGGAATCATTGCCTTAAAATCCTATTCTAGCAAAGATTCTTGCTCTTATTTTCTCCTTCTCTCTCAGAAACACATCACACACGATTAGACCATTATGGTCTATCAATTTGTCATATTTCAGCAATTTTTTGCTTTAAGGATCCAAGATGAGAAATCACTAAAAAGGTCTAAAACTAGAGAAAAATCATTTTACAAAAACAATTGCTCCATTTTGATGTCAAAACACACAATATTCCTCTCCTTTGAAAGAAGGTTTAAAAAAAAATAAATCTCATCACCCTTAGCAGCAATCATTTCTCCCTGTGATTTTTGCACATTTAGTTGCAGATACCTTTCTCAGGAATGATATTGAAACTTTAATTTACATGGCAGTTGCTTTCCTTTTCACAGACTCCACCTTAAATCAAACCCCCATTTCAGAGTACAGCCATCGTGTCTATTTGTTTAATCTGCATACACACATACATATATAAGTATTGCTGTGAGGGTGGCTGAAATTAGAGAGTAGCTGAGATTTAAGAAGCTCCTTGTTGGGAAGGGGCTTTGCACAAGCAAGAGAGACCAATGTTGTCCAGTATGTGAGCCAGCTGACTCAAAGCTAGTTTAGATATGGCTATCCAAGCCTCTCACCTGTTCAGCTGCAAAGTAGACTGGTTGTGGTGTACAAGAGCTATGGGATTAGTTCAGTAAGGAATCAAGCTATGAAAATAAGACAAAGTTGAATTCAACTGCTGGCCCAGACTGACTCCCAGGGAAGAAAAGCAACCCTTATCCATGACATCAGCTAAATGTGCTTCTGCAGGTTCTCCAGTGGTACCGGCTATTCCATGCGTCCCCAGGCCATTAGCATGCCACACTACTGAGTCAAGGAAGACTAAAAGGTCCCTGTAGCTCCCATCTGCCCACTAGAAAGGACAAACTGATTATGTACTACATTCAATCACAAGAAATTATCAATCTGTAATTAAGAGACTTCTCTCCCACCCTTCTGTAAGGTCTTTGCCTCTCCTACCCTCCCATCCCCCACCAAAACGTCCAGCATGAAGTCAGTTTAATGAGATTTCTCAGTATCAAATGACCAGTTTGTGATAATTATATTTTCTTCTGCAATTGCTGTAAAAATGATTTAAAGCAGAGAAGGCTCCAATTTATTAAGCATCAAATTTTCTGTGGTGAACTTTTAACTATGAAAAGAGCCTTGAGACTTAGAGACCTCTCCTCCCCCACTCTGGGCTTTGCCATTGCCCTGAAATATTGATGGTTTGTAGATGAAAATTTGACTCCTTTATGAAAATAAATGAATCCTGTGGCAGACAGAACCCAGCTGCATTTTCTACCCTTTCATCAAGCCTTATGGCAGAAGGGCAAGGGAAGTGGGGAAAGAAGATATACAGAGAATAACAAACCCATGCTCAAATAGTTCAGTCCCATATTTTCCTAGCTAATATTAGCAAAGGAAGGTCTAACTGCTGGGCACCTTTCAGGCTACTAGGGAAAAGTCCAAAGTCAAAGGGAGTTCAGGTTCTCAGCTGTGGTGCATCTAAAGTTGGTGACTTTACAGAGATGCTGAGAACAGAACAGTCATCCTGAATAACAGAAAGCTTGTGGCTCCCTGCTCTTGAAGTACCAAAATCCTGCTTCGACTGTGCTACTATGCATTTGCAGCTCAGAGACTAACTTTAGGGAAAGCCTTGAACTTGGAGATTCACTTATCTCAAGACACAGCTCTGCTCTATAAGGTTAACTTCCACATTGACAACATGCCCTGACCACTGGTTTCTTGATCTTTTGACAAGTTTTGAATTTCCCTCAGGCCTTCCACCCTTCCATTAAAATAAAACTCTGTTATATTTGAGTCAGTCAGTTCTCGTACATTTTTGAAACCTTTTCAAAGCAGAAGCCCACATTACACACTAAAAATCATTCAAACTACTCCACAACTTACTTGGCTCTACATAGGACCCTTTCCAGTTTAGCCTGGGACAAGCACATAGTCATGACTCCCCAGTGAAGTCGGTCAATGGTTAAAAGCTACCAAGTCCCAGTCAGCTGCTGTTCTCTGAATAATACCATAATCCTCTTGTTCAGGCTGTGAGCCTGAGCGCAGGCAGCCCAAAATAGAAGTGGTAGAAGAATAAGAGAATTGAGTCCATGCCATGAGATAAGCATATTTCTTCATGGATAATTATGGTAAAAAAGAAAAATGCAATATTACTTCCTTTTTGCCCCCCTTATTTTAGTCAGTCAGAGGAATGAAGGCGAATTAAAATCTACCCTAACGCAATACACAAGTAGCTCCCCAAAAAGTAAAGGTTTGCCTGAAGTTTTTCCCTTTTGTCACTAGAAGTTTTTGCAAAGTCCTTAATTTATTCTCTCTGGTTTTTCCCATATGCACCTCAACATCACTGAGAATGAAAAAGGTAGTTTTCTGTAACACAGTAGCAATTGCTGAAACAGCTCTCAGCATGGAGTTCATTGAAATGCAGACCAACTCACCGGCTTTCTTTTACCTTCAGCTGAACAGAAAAGGAAATGGCTTCTACTAGCTGATTGACCTTTCTGCTGAATAGGTTGTCTTGCTCCAAAGCTATGATCCGTGACCCCGAGGTGGAGTGGCATGGAAGGCCATGGATAATTATAACCCAACAGGGCCATCATTGCTTAAACAAGAGGGTATTCAAATAGCTGGTGCTGGTTTCCTTTTTAAAGTGGCAAGCAATGTTCACAGTAACTGATCCTTCCCATCTTTCTCCTTGTCTTCCAAGGAGGAGGGAATGGACGCAAATGGCAGATTTCTTTAATTAGAACAAGGGGAAAACTGGGGAGACAATAAGAGACTGAACAAGTCTGGCTCACAGGGGAAGAGATTATTTTAATGACACCTAATTCTATTACATGAAAGATGATGAACAATCGATGTACAATCATGCTGACAGGGAGTGGTTCGAGATTTTAGTCTTTGGTATGCATGAAAGAACAGACTTTTCTACACCTAGTGGAGAGAGAGCAAATATGAAAGAGAAGACAAAAGATAAAAGGAGCTGGGTCCTTGCATAGGGTAATTGGCACAATTTGACTGCCTGCTGATTAATACCAGTGGAAGACATGGCCAAGAGTTTTAAGCTGCATATTGCTTTCCAAAGGCTGTTGAAATCGAGCATCTTGTTTCCAAACACACTTGTTACATGCACCTCCACCAGCACACCTACAAAAGGCTGTTAATTTAATTAAATATCTCTGGTAAATGGACCCCTAAGGGCTCCCAGAGGTAACACCCATCTTGGCAAGGAAACAACTCAACTGACAGGAGCATCTGCCTTGCAGGAAATTACAGTGCCCACATAGGGACATCAAGCTGCAACAGAGAACCAGACAAGTCTCTTTGCTCCTTCCTAAAGAGGGGCAAAGCATCAGTCATCAATCCCTGGCTTATCTCTGGCCTTGGCTGAGTTCTGGAGCAAGTTTTGCAGACCCTGAGACTCAGGATCAGGTTTTCAGCCTACAAAGATGAATCTCATTCTGGTAGTAGCTCCAGTGAACCTTACTGCTGTTTTTGTCACAATCTCCATTCCTTCTGCCACAAGCAGATACTTCTAGTCAAGTGTGTACAATGGCATATATAGCTGCATAGCCTCATATTACATGCTTAGGCAACTATTTGTGAAAGCACATCCACTATTCGTGCATGCCTACTAGTTGTGCGCACATTCACATAGGTAACACTCTCAAAAAGAAGTGTTTCATGTGTCTAGCTTGGAGATTTCTGCACACAACAGCCTCCTGTCACGTTGGTGCTCAGAATCAATTTTTGCTTTAGAAGCTAATGAGACCATTTTTAACAAGATGAACTCAATCACACCCATGGAAAGAGATTTAACTGCCTGATGATTTCCACCAAATAGACTAAAACAAGGTGTAACTTTCTCCTCAGCTATTTACAATTGTTGGATGAGCTCTTACTGGAATAAATCAGATGAATCCCAGCCTCCTCAGTGAAGCTTTGCCAATATTTGGAAGCTGATAATCATGCTCAGAGACCTTGGGAAGGTCATTCTACAGATTGTTTGAAAAGATCCTGCCTCCTTTATCTGGCAGAAGGTCTTATATCCCAAGGGATATATCATTGTTCCTCTTTCTTACATGCTGTCCACAAGCTTCTTACAATTTGTTTAGTTTTCCTTTCTCTACCTCTGATAAAAGCAGACATTAAACAGTACAAATCTGTCTCACCAGCATTTTAACACTTTGTTGTTCTCAGTTATTGCATAAAGGCCAAAGAAGAAAGTTGCCCTGATCTCATTTGAGCTTTTTACATTTATCATTTCATATTTGTTACTACATTTGTTTGTGATACAGGCACACACAAGCTTCTCTGCAACCTCATGGCTGCAGTGGGACCTTCACTCTAATAATGAGAAGCCCAAGTGCAAATGGCTGATTATTTTTAGCTTAACAAGCAAAAAGACAAACAATAAAAGAGCAGAAATAGTGCATCATGAAATGTACTTTGTTCATCTGACAACTGCAGTTTAGTTATAATTAATTATGATAATACTTTATAGCATAGCAGTTAATGTTCTGTAGTATAATTTGTTAAAATATCAGTAACATGAAGCATCCCTTCCAGCCTTATGCTGCTAAACCTTTACTATGTAGTAGGGAAAAGTCTGACATTTTGGGGGTGAATATTATGGAAGACACTATGGAAGGAGGTAGAAATTACAAATATGCTTTGGGAAATCTGTCAGGGTTACATACGCAGAGACGGGGGGTTGGCAGTTTTGCATTTGATTTCTAAGACAGATACAGGGCTTGCAGAGATCACTAACACCATATAGAAAGAGTCTTCTGCTGCCATTTCTCTAACCTGAGGAAACTCTCCTGACAGCATCCTTCTCCTCTGCTGATGTTGTTTTAAGATGAAACCCTCATCTTTTCAGGTACCTACACCAGGCCTGCAGAGATGGGGTAAGAAAGCTTCCCCAGAGCACTTATATTTTGCCCTAATAGTTTTCTGGATGGCAGCTCAGCAGGAAGGCAAAGCACACAACAGGCCACAGCCAGATCGAACCCTCTTCATCTTCCAGAGAAATTGGTGATTAACCGCTTCTTGGAGAAAAGTGACACAGAGACATGAATAAAGAGACACTGGCTGTTAGACTAGAAGTGCAAGTGGAAATTACTGATAAGCCATGGGATTCAGAAAAATCTGTGATTGGTAACTGGGCGTATAATAACTGTATCACCAAAGGAGCTCCCTGAGTGCCCATCTCTCCTCCACCTCGCACCGCTGCAGACGTACATGGTGCCTGTCAGCTGCTGTGCTGAGGCTGAGGGAAAGTGACTTTATTGCCTTTATTAGGATCTGGATGGAGATTTACATCTCCTCTTTTTGGAGGAGTGGGATGGGGTCGGGTGGTGTCTTGGCTTGCATTATATTCTTTTTAACTTCTGTTAAATACAACCACTGTTGCATTTCATCAAGTCGCTGAAAGTTGGAAAAGACCCCCAGACATCCTATTGCTCAGAGCAGGACAATTGCAATCAAAAGATCGGGCCAGCTATGGCTTTGTATGTCTCGAACCTCCAGAAAAGTATATCTTAAGGTAGCACATTCCAGCGTTGCACTGCTCTGATAGGAAAGTTTTCCCTAGTGGATTCTCCTCACCTGGAAAGCCCAGGACAGATGCTCATGTAAAGAGACTTTAAAAAGTCCAAACTGAGCACGTTTAGTGTGTACTGCTTAGTATGAAACACTAGCTGTGATTTTTGGGATTGCAGTAGGTAGCAGGGTCCTCTCAGACTCTACCTGAGTGGCCTGATCTTCCTTCCTCTCCAACACACTCCCTTCGTGCCTTCCTTCTTCTTGTACGGTGTAACCCCAATAGCAGTAATTAATGAGGACCTAACCTCCATCTGACCGTTACGCTGTTCCCATAGCGTAATAATAAATATAGGCAGATTTCAGTATAGAAGAATTATCAGGTTTCAGTAGCTGTAACAATATCCGAATTATCAGGTGAAAGCCTTATGGAAAAGCAATTAGATAATAACAGACTTGTATCAGAGTCATCTTTTCATACTGTGCCAGAAAATCAGGACCCAGAATGAATTTGATTGGATTAAATAAAAGAACCAATCTAGCCTCCTCATGATCTCCTACATGGAACTAAAGCTTTACAGAGACTTGAAAAAGTAATCACAACATTTTGTTTCAAGATTTCCTTCATTCATTCCCAATCTTAAGAACATGAAATAAGAATCACCTCTGTCCACCTTCTTTCCCAGACACCTTCTGCTTTATTGCATTTTTCAGGAATTTATCAGAAGAATCTCCAGACTCAAAATCCCACCAATAAATGAACAAGGTGAAAAACTGACCTCACTGTTGCCACTGATGTTTCAGAATGCACGTGTGGGGGAGTTTGTGTTGCTTGTCCATTCTCAGAGCGCCTGGAGCTTTACAGATGATACTGTTGATTGGGTCTATATTCTGTGCCCAGCAATCTGAATAAAGCAAAGGCAACCAGCAGCCTATGAGAGCCACCTGATTTCAGCTTTATCACAGCTGTAAAACAGCTGTAAAACACCATCTACAGCAGTCCGATAACAGAGTAAAGCTGAATACTCTTCATTCTGCACCATATTTTCTGCTCCTTTTCCATCATAGGATGTCTTTTATTCAGCTCCCTGTATCTTCAAGAGGGTTGCATCACCTCCTAGAAAACAATTAACGGAAGAGCTGTCAGAAAAAATGCAGGAAGGTAGAGACAGTCAGAGGACTTTCCTGTGCAGGCTAGGGGAAGATGAGAGAGCAAGGGTTAACAGGAGATAAATTGCACAAGATCTTGAAGTCAACAGACCCATCAATAGTCAGTGACTGTCCAGGGATCTGGAAAAAATTGCTATCATTTTAAGAAAGAACATTAAAAAAAATAGAGAAAAAGAATGTTCCCTCCCTTGCTGTGCCACCTGAATCTATTCTGATCCCTCCCCTTACATCAGCTGAGCAATCTAACGACTGATTTTGGTTAAGAACAAACAAAAAAGGCATTCTCTGTTGGATTTGGGGAAGGGATGAAACATGCAAACAGCCAGACTGGTCTCTCAGTGGCCCATGGGCAGCCTGGGAGCTGAGGACACAACACAAAGAAAAACAATCAAACTGCAACAGTGAATGTAGAAAGCCACCACAAAATGTCCTAGTGAAAGCAGGAAAGCATGAAAGCAGTGGATATAAGGTTAAGAGTTGCATGAGTACAACATGCAGGACAGCACAGGAGGTTAGACCTAGTAATCTTAGACCAGCCAAAAGGTGTGCAAGCTTAGTTTACATTTTTATTTTACTCTGATGCCTTTTCTCTTTTTATTTCCTATGCACCTGTGGTGATTAATATCAGAGGATATTACTGCACTCCTGATACTCAAACCAAGCCATTTCAGGACCTGGAATAAGCACTGACAGAAAGGATGGGTAGGCGGTGAGGTCAAGCTCTCTCCCAGATCCAGCCTCTTTTTCTATTTACATTAATACAAGGAAGAGCTGAACATGCAGAGAACACACAGGAAATGTCATCTCTGTTCATAGACTTTTGTATTAAAGATAAGACCTGAATATTTGTCTTCCCTTCCAGCCACTTAACTCCACCAGTCCACTAGCTTAGGGGCAGTCATGTTTGACTTTGGAGAGTAATGACAACTGCTGTGCCTTCAGGATCCCAAACATCTACCAATCCTTTCAGGTTCATCTCTCCTTTCCTCCTTAACCAAAAGTGTTAACACGCTCCAGAAGTGAGAATCAAGGGGAAGAAAAAGAACCAATATTTTTTCCCTCAAGCTTGAGGAAAAAAACCCCACAAATAATTCAGCAAATATTATTTAAAATAAGGATTTTATAAAGTACTTCTGCCCCTTTTTTAAATTGTTTATTCTTTCCTCTCTCCTTTTCTGCCACTGACTGACAACTCCCTGATAATAGATTCTCTCAGTTGGCAGGCTTTTTTTATAATGTTTCATTCATGGCACTGCAAACTAGATGGTCCCTCTATACCTCCTCCAGTTTCTCTCCCTTTCCAATTGCCTCTAGGAATGATGGCAGCAAAGGTTGCAGAAATCAATGAAAGTGCTTTTACATGCACTGTGTTCCTGCAGTGGCAATAAAGTGCATGTTTCCTAACCTGTAAACCTGCCAATGAATGCTTCCTCACTGACAGAAAAACCAGAGCAGAAAACTCAGATTAATGGAGAGGACAAGTAATTATTTTGCTCTAAGTATGAAATGTGTTTCTCAACACACTCAGTGTGGCCATACTGGGCACCCCTAACCCTACGGTACTCCAGCATGGATCTACGGTTCCAAAACAGTGGCACCTCTACAGCAGAACAGTTCATGTTTCTGTATTATTCTTAGGCAACCGAAGGGATCTGGCCACTCAAATAGCAGATTAATTCAAAACTGATGGGAGATGAGGAGATAACCATAGAGTCAAACCACTTTTGTGCAAAAACAGCAATTCCTTTTCAGCCTTGATCACAATAAAATACTTCCCCTATGTTGTGCAATTACAACCTAACATGCAAATTCTAAAGAGGCTCAAAATAAGTCCATATTTTCTGTAAGAGCAATTTGCACAAACGCTGTGTTTTCCATGTTTACTTTGTTTGCCAAAATTAGAAGTGAAAGCCAGAGCAGCAGGATGGGAGACACTCCCCTGGTTAGAATTACTTCCACTTTTCCTTGGGGTTTCTTACTGACAGTGTAAATTTGGGGCTTGTTAACACATTACAAGACATCAGGCATCACACAGCTTTCAGCTTTTCAATCTGCTGTTTCTGTTGCTTAGTTGTGGTGATGGTTTAAATCTGAGAAGGAGGGGGAAGCCTTTGTAGTGGAAATGCTGGCTGCCTGTCTGTGCCGGTTTTGCTTTCAGTTTCTGAAAAGGAGAAAGGTCCTTTCTAAATAAGTGGAAATCACCACCACCATCAGGCTTGGAAGCTGGGACTGCAGAGAGGCTCATCATTTGAGTCAGCAAAATCTCTAGTAACAAAGGAAAGAGGGAAGGTTATGTTTAGTCTGCTAATCCTGACTTCCAGGCTCAGCACCCTGCTTTGATGCAGAGCCCAGTAAGGTATTTCGGCTAGCAACTTTGAACTGCTTCTTTAAATAGATTAAGCTTCTAAATGTCTCCATAGAAATTAGGCACCTAAATGTCTTCGAGGATCAGAGCCTCATCTACAGGCAGATGAGATTTGCAGAGAGATTTCTGTGCCTCAGGCTGTGGACAGCGTCTGATGAGACTTAGAACATGCACATCTCAAGCTGCCCCAACCCAGCTTGGCACTGTAGCTTCCCATCAGAAAAATTGGAGATAATAACACTCTCTTGTCTTACCAGGGTGGAGGGAGGAGAAAGACATTAAAGTTGGTGTGATGCTCACCTAATACAGCCCTAGGGAGCAGTTAAGTGAGATTTTTCTCAAGTATTTTAACAGAACAGCTCTACTGATTTCAGTGGTGAAATGGAGCCAATTTGCACAGCCCAAGAATCTAGCTCTTGATGCTTATCTAAAGCTTCAGGTATCACAGCCACATCCTGCTGTTTGCTGCTATGAAGAGTGGCACATAAGCAGTTGTAATAGCAGTGTGAAGTTTCTGGTGACACTGCCCTCAAGGTAGGTAGCACATCATGTGCATTTCCTTCCTGGCAATGGATAACAATGAGTAATAATTCTTCTGCTCGTGGTCCTGGAGAGAACTGCAAGTTGCAGAAGCCCTTAGCAGGGTGGAAGGAGTCATAGAGAACTTGCTCTCAAAGTAGATTCAAATCTAGCATCACTTCTGTTGTTAGAGCACTTTCTCCTCCACATGATCTGGCACATCACAGTGTCAAGAGAGCTGTACAAGACCTTGGAGTTTGCTGTGCATCTCAAATGCAA
>NW_009917749.1:74189-96540 GCF_000696875.1 Nestor notabilis | reverse complement strand
TTCCCTACCCTTCAATCAGAATCTGCAGACTCCCCATGATCCCAAATCAAGGCAAGTGTTCTCTTTTCAATGTCTCACAATAGGTTGACTCAATTTTCATCACCCTCCCCCTCTACGAAGCCCAAGGTTGCTGTTTCCAGACTGTCAGGTTTCCGCCAGCTGTGTATTTGCCTGTATCTTGGTAGCCTAAGCCAGTAGCCTGCATACTGATCTGTCACTTCCCAGCACTTCCTACTTCCATAGATTCCACCAAGATCTCCACCAAAGATTTCCTAGTGCCTACAATAGATTCATTCCTGAAGGAGGCACAACTGCCAGAGAAATCATGCCTGTCCTTTAATGTCAGTGAGCATCACTCCAGTATGACCTGTGGTTATGACCAGCTCTTCCCTGGTCATATAATCTTTCTCAGCCATTTACAGTAATACTCTTAACTGCCCACCAAACCTTTATACAATCAGCAGTCAGGTTTCTTTTTAAATGGTGGGTATTGTTAAGCATTCAAGAGGAGAAAGCAAGAACAGCTCCCTACTCTTGCAGTTAGAAACCAACATAAGAAAACTGGCTTCCAGCTATTTTTGCATTCAGAAAGATTGGACACTAAATCCCACATATTACAGTGAAAAACCTTTATCCCTCTACAAGTAAAAAAGGAAGATGAGAAGATATAGGTTGGACTTCAGAAAGTTTGGACTGAACAGAGCATATCTGCAAAAAGTTACTGCCAGACAGCATGCTTAGTCAACTGGGGGCATTAACTTGATGCCTGATGCAGGACAGAAGTGGAATATCCAACGCTGGGACTAGCAGGGGACATATTCTCCAGGTGGCTAAGAGCAGGTTGCCCTGGCTAATTACTAGGTAATCAGGTCCACTATAGTAGTTTTCTGAGTGGTAACCCATTTACCGTACATAGGTTTCCCCTGAGGTATCTCCTGCTCATATTGGATATTTCTTGATTGAGGGTTTTTCAGTTTAGTAAAGTAAAAGCACCTACTGTTTCAGCTTATAAGAGTTTGAAATAGCATCAAGTGCCCAGCATGTGGTTGGTGGCTGCAGGGGAAAAAAGGAAGTCCATTCAAATGCAAGCTTGGAATGGACTTCAGAGAAATCATTGAAAGCTCAACTATGATAAACTCATTCTGACCCCTTTCTGGCAAAGCCCACTATGACAGCTGCAACTCCTGATTAGTCTTCCATGCCCAGAGAGGTACAGCTTGGAATAATCCATCATTTAGATGCAAAAAGCATGTTTAAAAATGCACAAAATAAACCAGTGCAAAAGTGACAGTTGGGGAAAAAACAGATCATTTGATACATTTCCAGAAAGTGCTGGAAAGTTCTTCCCCAGTTAGAGGAACTTCATACCATTGTCTGAATAGAACAAGGGAACAAGCCTGAAAAGAGATGCTTCCTGAAAGCTGTGCATCTGCAGGCTGTGTATTACAGCCGAAATACTGATGTCAGCTTCATATCAGAGATAGAATAGTCATTTTTAGCACCAAGCTGATATTCAGATACGACAGAGCAGGTAGTCTTTCTTGAGAGGACCCCTGGAGGGACAGAAAGGAGCTGAACTCCAGGAACCCAGTAATTTCTCTGGGTAGATGGAGAACAAGGAGTAAGGGACCAATCTCCATCTTCATTCTGAAACTTCTCTGGACTTGGCAGAAATATGAATGGGATTCAAGTATTATGCAGATCTTGGAAGAGTTTAATACAGAACTAGAATGAATTCAGATAGTGAACATAGGAGATAAAGGAAAGGACCTGCTGGAACATATTCTGTTTTACACAACATGCCTTGAATGAGATTCATTGCATTTACTGACCCTTCTGCTCTGAATGGTCAAGTGCCCCGATTCAGTTAAACTTAGCCTCTTCTTCAGCCTTAAGACATAGTTCTATAAATCGTGTAAGAGGCACACCATGATAAATATATATGCTTTGTCTCCGCAGGAGCCTGGAGCTGCCCCAAGTCAGTGCACATAGAAAACTGAGACATATCAAATGGCTCAGCTCCAAGCTGGCACCACACAAGGTGACAGAATTTCTCAGACAAGCACACAAGGGCTGGGGAATTTTAATATCATCTTCCCCTACAAGTAATTTCCAGTGTTTATGCTCTGTGGAGCTCCTTACAAGTGTCAGAGCAGAACAAATGTCATTTTTAATGGACTTGCTAAATCATAAAAACCATTTGCAAAATTGCATCTGATTAAAACATGAAAACGTTCCATTATTCACAGAAGGATCCCAGGCAGCTTGCAGCTGTGGGCTATGTGAAGAGAAATCTTGGCCCGCAGGACTTCACCTCAGCAACTAAAAGTAATCCTATAATGTACTCCAAATCCAGAGGTATTTTCCTGGAACGACGGAACAATGCTGACCATTCATCATTACATCACTGATTCTTGTAGCAACGTATAAAAATGCACAACAATATGCATTACAATATACATGCATTGTCATTGCTAATATTCAAATACTTCCAAGATATAGATCGCAGTTCTCCTTAGGAGAAGGCCGCCTCTGGAACAGGCCAGAATATTTCATTTCTAGGGTGGTTGTCAGTAAAGGAGCTTCCTATCGTTTATCCCCATTCTAACCTGCTCACATTCCCCCAAAAAATGCCTCTTACTCCATATGGAAGGGGAGTAAAAATGGAAAGTTCTTTCCCACATGGACAAAGCAGATGAGACATTACAGCATATATTGTAAGTAGGGACTGCTTAAGAGAGTAAATAGCAGTAAAACCAGAAAGGATACCCATCTAAATTATGATGTTATACCATTTACTGGTGAGAACAGAGAGGCTTAGTTCTAACTATGCTCTATAGATGGTGATGCAGAATAATTATGCTTTAGTTTACCGAGCATGTAACCTTTGGTAACAGTATATTCCAAGAAGTGACAGAAAATGATCTAGCCACACATGCCACATCTAGGTAGCTGCCTACATCCTAGATGTCAAACAATACATAAGCCTTTTACTGTTAAGATGTTATTTAATTTTCAGGGGATTCTGGAAGCATGCTCCTTCTGAAAAGCATCGATTTCATTTAACTAAACAATGCAGCTTCAGGGGAAGAGGTAGGAAGGGAAACAACATTATTTTTGGAAAGGCAAAAAAATATCATTGAAATACATGCAAAGCCAAAACATTTCGTTTCAAAGGGATCCAGACTTTCCATTGTGCATGTCTCAAAATAGCAGATTAAGTTCTGGTTTCATGATGGCATTTCCATGACAGAACTGATATACGTATTGCTTTCTAAAAGGGTAGAAGAACACAAATAACTCCAGCATTTAAATGTTTTGTTGTGAGGTTACCAAAGCTGATTACTTCCCTTGTGGGTGCAGATACACCCTGATCTGACCACATTAGCATGTCTAGTTTCAGGACTGGGACAGGAGATGCAGGATTACTTACTGCACTGCCTGATGCTGACTAGAAGGCAGAGGGGATATCCTTTTTCAGTGCCTCCAGATATTCCATATATTTGATAGGAAACAGACTCTGATGCAGCATCCATTTACATGCTCCAAATGTCTACTGCAGACTTTGCTGTACAGAGAAATTCACCTGTCACATGTCACCTGGTAAAGATTTGACCAGGGCTACGAGTTGTTGCATGGATAAATTCATTATGGTAAAGGTGCTTTGAAATAGTTGAATGAAACTGTCAAGTAAGAGTAAAAATCAGACTATCAGTGCTGCTGCTGTATTTTTCCCATATGCCAAACAGTGTCAGAGAGATGCTGAAGTTCAGCTTAAGCAAATTTCCTGCCATTGTGCAGTACAGTTTTCATGCAAAGGTTAATAACTCCTGATGCGTTCTGTGAACTCAGCATTTCTCTTGAATTTCAGCTTGATGTACTGCCCTTTTCACCATGAACACATTTCTTCCTGCCTGCCTTCCTTTTGCTAATCAGTTTTATCAACACAGCCTCAGGTAAAGAATGGCTTTCAAGAAGATACGTATAGACTAGTAGATAGAAATTCTTGCTTAATGCAAATGATAACGGTCACCAGAAGCCTATTAATAAGCTAGAGAAATCCAACCACGGCCCAAAATCACAGCTGATGTAAACTGAAACAACAGTGTCAACTTATACCAGAAGGGAGTCTGCTCTTGCAAGTTTATAAATCTCCACGCTCTTTAATAAACAAAACACTAAATCATTTTTCCTGTAGAGATGAGAATATCAATTATATTGCTTTATAGCCCTCATCATAACCGTTGATTTGCACTTCCCTGTTTTATCCTAGGATTTTCAAACACAGTAGAAAACTTATGGCTCCATTCTATGGAGGGGAAAATTGAACATGTTGTGAATTGTAATGGTCAGTTAGCCGTGGGAATGCAACTTCCCATGTTCATCCCAACAAACTACATATGCCACTCTTACCATCCTGAAAAACTAATCTCTTCTAGCCTAAGAGCTCAGTCAGCAGTCTTGAAGATACTCATTTGCACAATCAAAGACTTGACAATGTCTCAGCAAGTCTATAAAGACACCCTGCGTCTCCTGGTGAGTTTGGAAGATGGCAGCACTACGTCTAATCTTCTGGATTCCCTGCATTGAATAGCTGCAGGATAATAAAATGCATTACATTAACATATAATTCTGCAGGCACAATACTTAATCCTTTGCTCCTACCCTGTGAACAGTTTCTTTTGAGTTGTATGCAGTTTGGCATTGGGCTAGAGCAAAAGAAGCTGGGCAATTAATGGTCTTTGCAAGACTTTTCTTCTGCTAGACTCAAATACTGCCAAACTTGTTCTCCAAAAGGTCACTAAACTGGACAAGACTGCGATGAGTCAACTGTTTCTTTACAATTGTACACACCTTTACCCAAGGAAGGATGGGCAGCCAACACTCTCTTGTCCGTCAACCCCTTCTCTGCAAGGTGCTGTTAGAGGCCACACTTCTCTTTCTGTGGTGAGGACATCCCAAAGTGACCCCTTGCTCCCCAGGGTTCTCAACAGAGCCAAAGCAGCACCTGAACAGTGAGGGGCTAAAGTCACATCACTTAAGCACACTATTAAAAAAACCCAAGGACAGCAAGCAGCAACCTATATTACATGTCATAGGAACAACAAGCAACAACCTACATTACCTGCCATAGGAGCTACAGCTCTTTGTGCTTAACACTAAACTTGGAACAATCAGGACTGAATCCCTACTGAGATAAGCAATTAGTACCTCTCAGCCTACTTCTTAACTCCACGTTACTCAGACAGAATTGCATTCCCTAGAAACTGAAGTACTTGACATCAAAAGACATTCTCGGCTATTGCAAAGAAACAGTACTGTTGCAACCTTAGCTGTTGCTTAAGTGTTTTAAACATTGCCAGTTTACCCCAGCCAAGAAGCTGGTCTGTTGCAGGCATTATTTACTAAATATCGGTCTTCGGTTTACAAGCACTGAGACAGTTCATGAGCAAGTGAAAATGAATCACTGCATTAGTTTTGGTTTCCCCACACACTGCCTTCTCCAGGAAAGGTTTACGGCAACATTAATTTAAAGTCCCTCTATTAAGATCAGTCACTGCCATGACTGGAGAGCAGAACTGTGTAAGGTATGTAGAATAATGTGTTGCACTAGGAAAAAGTACAATCCAGAAAGATAAGAGCAAAATTGCTTTGCTCTTTAAGGTCTACAGAGATACGTAGCAAGATATGGGAAACTGCTTTTGGTATGGACACTTCTCAGCCCTAGGAAGCAAGTAGCATCTAGTATTCTTGCTATAGGTTTAACTTAGAATTGGAAACCAGAAAGACAACCAAAAAAGCAAAGATGAGTGTTTCCTGGTGATTCTCCTGTACGGTATGACGTGAGCTTCTTTGGGGGTGCTACAGGCTCTCATCACAGGATGGCTCATCACTGCTTTTGTGAAACTACTAAGTCCTAAGATTCCAGCACAAACATTGGATGCAGGAATGTCTACATGCAGGAGATCTCAGGAATTACTTCAGTGAGCTAGACCTGTAACCAGGACATAGCTTAGGCACTGCGTATGTACTAGCTAACAACTGCATGGGATGTACCAATAAACCTTGGCAAAAGAAGTAAGGAAACCTCCATGAATATCTCAAGGATAACACTCAGTCAAGGACATACCTACTGCAGCTTTGAAAGACTGCAGCTAGAGGCAACAACAGAACTGAGTGGACAACAATCATAATTTCTCTCTTCAATATTCATTCCATGAGATTTACAAGCCAATGGCTTTTTAGCTCAAACTGCAGAGATCAACTTTGACCAAAATGGGGGTAAAAAAGTAAATGAAGGGCTTCTAAAGATGCAAGAAATTAATTACGCGACTAACTACACTGCAGAAGGCATCAGAAGTTTTCCTTTTAATTTCCTGCCCTCAGTTCCCCAGAACTTCAGTTGATTTTGAGCCAAAGCATTTCAAAGCTCAATTCTTCTTCAGAGAAGCCTGATGGAAACTAATTGATGCAAGGAAAATTCAAGCGTAACACAGAAAATGCTTTTCTCCCAATCTATTCTCAACACTTCATAGTGGGAGAACCTCGAAATGGTTGGTGGGAACTTCTAGTTCAACTTGTTAGCATAGATTCACCAGATTCTACTCTCAAGTGACACTTTTTTCCCCCCAAATGTCCAACAGCCCTGTCCAACAGGGGAGGAAAGGACACAGAAAGTCTCAAATGTTTCTACTTGTAACAGACCAAAAGGTATAGATCTGGAACTTACAGAGAATCTTTTATCCAGCACCACAGCTACAAAATGCAGTCTCTAGAAACTGCCTTCCAGGTTGACGTAGCTAGCTCATGGCATTGAAGTATCTGACCTTTCCCTTCTCCACTGCTCAGCAAGTGTCATTTGGTGGGAAGAAGAGACATTACAGAGCAGAAAAAATGCTGAGCAATAGCTCTGTGCCTTTTGCCAGGTGCCCCTGATCAGTCTGCCCATTTGCTTTCCTCCACAGGAGGAAGCTTTGTTTTGTTTTTTCTCTTTAGACTACAGCATAAAAACAAGCCAAGAAAGCAGATATAAATGTCCACAACATGACAAGATTATGCTGCAGAGCTGAGATGTGGGAAAGTGAGAGAGGAGAAGAGGTACTGATAGCTCTTAATAGAAACCACAGCCGATAAACAGTATGGAACAGGGAAATCTGTGCTTACTTCTCACAGCCTTGTTTATGCTAACAAAGGTTTGGTAATGAATTACTGTTAAGTGGCCTCCTTTTGTGGGAAATTATTCAAGCAAGCAGGTGCAGCTTAACAAACATTTATCTTCTTATGGCTGCAAAGCACTCCAGGAGATGCACTAAAGGGACCATAAGGCAACAGCTACTTATACTGACATCCACAGTGGAGTGTTCAGAGGTGGCAACACGCACAGGCAAGAGACTGCTGGCGATATGTGAGCTGGGAAGGTTGCATCTTCCCAGGCACCCATCCCACTTGATGCAAGCACCAGCCCTAAATTCAGCCCTTGAAATCTTGTTGGCCTCCAGGAAGCTTATTTTATCACTGAGAAGCCCATTCCTAGATTGCTTGAAGAACATGTGGAAGAGGGTTTGAAGCCCTAAGCTAGGATTCTGGAATCTGAGCTCTGAGTACCACCAGCTTTGCTTGTAACTTCTGGCAAGCCACATTGGGCCTGACTGGGATGGTTTTGCAATAGCATCTTTCCAGGGTTCTCACACCACCTCAGTTCCTCTGCTTTGCCTATGCTGGAAGCTACATCTCATTTTTGCTTGCAAAAGGCTCAGCCCTAAAACGCCACTCATCATTGCAGTTCCTAGGTGGATAAATACTCTCTTTGCCACTTTAACCTCTCACAAGGATTTGTATCTGCCTTCATTACATCCCTTCCAGTCACAGTATAATTAAATCCAATGTTACTTTAAGTCTGAGTGAGCAAAGGAAAATTCAGGAGATTTATCAGAATATTTTTCAGAAAGAGTTCTAAAAGTACCCTAAATAGCCCAGAAAACCAGATGAGTGGCATTCTCATTTATTACCGAGCCGAGCTCTGGATACACAAACCAATTGACTTGATAGATAACACAGATCATCTGCCTCTCCTATTTCATTCTAGAAGCTCTCATTCAGAGCCAGAGCAAGATACAGTTCTCTTTATTATTGTCTCACTCACTGGAGTTTATTTTTGGATGTGTGTTTGCAGCAAGCTCTCAAGGGGTGTGCTGTTGTCATGATTTTGAATTAGGTTTTTCCTTTCTCATTGTCCACATCCCGTGATAGTTTTTTTGGAGCACGTGTATCCTAAGATACTGTTCAATTCCATCCTTCCGGAAGCCTGTGAGAATGCTGTTGCTGCTTTCATGCTGCAGTCATGATGTAATCACAGACATGCAATAGAAATTTTCCATGTGATTCTTAAAGCTTGGACCAGCTTTTCATTATGCATGATCTGATGTTTACAGAGCAGTTATAGCTGTTTAAACTCCTCAGCTGTTTGCTTCTGGCCACTTCAGCCCCAATATAACCAATCACCTTTCTGCATCAAGGAGGCTTGTCTATGCCTGTTTTAAGAGTAACTTCACAAGGTACTTGGCAAGCTAATGTTCTGACTGTATCCTTGCATGCTTTTGTTGCAGTGGCATAGGTCTACCGACTGGGCAGAACTTACAACTGGTTTACATCAAGAGCACAAGAATGAAAGCAGACACTCGTCATTTGCAGCTGGGCCAACCAAGCTGTGCAGAGGGGATGTAAATATTCCCACTGGAGCAATCAGAGAGCTCCGATCCAGGAACATTTCAGTGCTTAGATCAGTGTCACTTCAGCTGCTACTGAGAACATTTATTATAAATATATAATGCAATAAAATATAGCACTTGCTTTTCATGGTGTAAATGACCTTGCAAAGGCACAAGGGGATGGTGGAAGAGGGCAGTCAGTCTCTGTGCCTAGACTGTGGATTCCAGCCCTGATTCAAAAAAGATGCTGTTCGCTGACCTTAGGGCAGCAGTTTTGCAGAACCCAGGCTGACAGAGCTGGTGCCACATCAGCATCCTCTCCACACATGCTCATGCGTTCCCACTCCTCTTGGGTCTGATAAGCACCAGCAATAGTCGGTTCACAACCAGACAGGAATTCAAAGCTCCTGACATACCTGGACTCTTCACGGGGCTGGAACACAGCTCCCAGGAGAGGTAACTCATTCAGAAGGTAAGAAATAAACCAGTGTAAGCTCTGGAAGAACCCAGCCTGCAATAGATTGCCATAATACACTATGAGCAAGAGGAATGCAAAATGGGCAGTATGCCTACAAGATGGAAATTACATGGGGAAAGAGGTAAGTAGCGCTGGAGGAAGGAAAGGATATTAAAAACAGAGCATCATGATTCAATGCCAAAATTATTAGGAAAGCAAAGGAAATGTGCTAGAAAGCAGCATAATCCATATCAGTCACTGGATTCTGTTCTACTGGAGAAGGCTGGAGGTGCCAAGGTTGAAAAGCATGCCATTCATCATTTTTGATTTAATGCTGTAGAGACAAGAAGAGCTTGCATGATGCATTGGTTGTATATGCTTCTATTGATCTCTCAGACTTAGTTTTCTAAACTTACTATCCATCACCCCCACCAGTCCCGCTCAAATTCCCCTTGAGAGGAGGCTGAAGAGAAGCAACTGTCCCATCTCTCAAGGCCAAGGACCAAATGGTTTATGAGAGCCAAGGACATAAGAGAACTTGGGTTGATCCACTACCTTTATGATGGATTGGCAGCATTTACAGATATTACTTTCTCCCTACTAAAATGGCTTTTCTGAAAGGCAAAAGAAGCCTTGAGGAAACTGTACTCCCAGTCCCATTTAGGTGAGACAAACTGTTCATGAAAGGGATTTGTCTCCAGCTCAAGCACCACTCACTCCGCTAACACTGTATTTCACCTCCATGGAAGCTAACCCTGAAAAACTACCTCCTCCTAAAGTACAAATCTGAGCTTTCTTTCCAGCTTGGCCACAAGTCTTGACATTAGGTTTTCAAGGACATATCACTTCAATTATTTCTCTTCCTTGTTCAGCCTAATCCCAGTCATTTACCAAAGAGCAGGTATGTTTGAGCAGGGGTACACAAGGAATGAGAATGTGTGAAGCAAATGTTGACCTTGCTTGAATTAACATCAGGGAGAGGCTGCAGATTAACCAGACTGTCAGGTTATGTTGCTGCCTGTACCACAAGTCTTCCTCTGCCACTTAGCCCTCCCCAGCCAGGCCAACGCAGACATAAGTAGTACTTGCTGCAAGGGTAATACACGAGAAAGCAGATTAAGTAGGTACATGGGATCTGCTAGAGAAAATATGCCAGATCCCACAACTCAGCTTTCATTACTGGCTTCTCATCTAGTCCATGGAAAGAGGAAGCCTCTTTTAGAGCATCACAGGCAGAACACGGAGGTATGACTATCTTCTGTGTATCAAATAGTTATTTCTCTGTTGCCCCACCCCAAGCAAGAGCACTCCCTGAAGTCAGTACCAGACAAAACTCATGAAAAGCAGTGACAGTTTTGCCCCAAGCAAGGACTAATAAAACATCAAATGAATTGTTTCAGGATTCATGTCCCACACATCCAGCTATCAGTTTCTTTTGCTGTGCTCTGCAAAACGTTTTGCAAAAGCATTGATGGATCTAACAGTCTTGAATCCATTCATCTTAATTCTTACAGAAGCTCTGGAAAGATCTTGAAAATAATTCTCACAAAGCTTTTCCCCCCCAGTCCCTTTCTTGTAGAAGATGCAGATGTTAAGGACACAAAGGATTATTCATTTCCTCCCTTTCTGATATCTCAAGTATTTAAAAAAAAGGGAGCCATGTATGAAGGGACACATAGTTTAAGAGCAATCTGTTTATGCTCAATAAGAGATGGTAAAAAAAAAGTGAATTTGTACATTATTAGATAATCTGTTGCCTTCTAAATGCGAAGAGCAGCAGCATTAGGAGAGTTTAACAACCTGTAAATGGCTCCAAGGGAGAAGCGCTCCCTGGGGGAGGGAGAAGTGTTTCTGCACAACAGGTTACATGCCAGGAAATCTCAAAGTTTTGAAGAAAGCTGACGAAGGTTTTTCAGAAAAAGGTCTTTAGACAACTACAGAAATTGGGTCTGTGTTCTGTTTCTGTTAGTTAACCACCCTTGTCAACATGCCATGAGCATGGTAAGAGTCCCAAACACATGCTTTGCAGTTAAGGCAAGCACCAAACAAGGAGAAAAGAAAGCAGAAGCTAACTGTGCCTTGTGTTGCCTTGGCCCAGGAACATGTCACAGGTTCAAGATAAAAGTGCAGCCAGAACACAGCCAGAGATAACCTTGTGTGGAGGAACAGCCATGATACAAGCTTTAGGTTCAGAAAAAAACTGTTTACCTATATACCAAACGGCTCTACTATTAAACAATTACTGAGAGGTAGCTCAGAGCAGCAGTGCTTGCTGGCATGATCATTATAGCTGAATATTTCAAGGCCTGCTAATGGGAGATAAATTCATGTATGGGAAATTGGCTGCAATTCGAATCATTTTAGCAATAATTTAGAAAGGAACTGACCTTTGCCTTCACATGCAGAGGTCCAACAGAGATATTATGTTTGTTGTGGTATAAAGCTTTTGTGTTCGCAAGAACCAGAACTCACCTAAGCAAAGAAAATCATGATGTGAACTAGGGTTTAGAAAATGGACTAGTATTTAAGATTCCTAAATTCTATTCTCATTTTTGTCATCAACTCAGTGTTACAGTAATTTTGCCTTGCTAGGACTCATTTTAAGCATCTTTAAGGCTTGACTAATCCAACATTCCCTTGTAGCTCTCAAATCTACCTTTCCTTCTATTTGACACTTGCCTTGTTTGGTGTTGACGCCCTCACAGCACTTACAGGCAATTATCAGTTTCCACTGATAATCCACCTTGCAGTCAGCTGAGCAGTCTGGTGGGAAATCAAATCATTCCAATGGGGAAATTCCTTTATTAGGGTATATATTAAGGGTCTTTTCCAAGCCTGCTTTCTATAGCTGATGCACAAAGCGGTCCCTCAGATAGTATCCGAAACGCTTGCACTAGTCTTAAACTATCATTTCAGGGGTGACTTTAACCAAACACAGCCATAAACAAATCTTGTTGTCTGCAGCCAGACAGAACTGAAGGGACATCAACACCAACTCTCATTATATTTTCAAGTCTCACGCATCTTCTTTCTTTTTCCTCTGCTGTTCTGTGCACCCAGCAGTGCCCCCTCATCACCTGCCTAACCTCAGGGTCTACAGCTACCAGTCAAAACTCTTGGATGTCTGGCATTGTGGGCTTAATATACAAAGTGCTTATTTTAAACACAGACTGATGGCTTTTCTCCTAGATAATGATGATTGATTCTGTTTTCCATCCTTTGTCAAGGCTCAGCACACGCCTAGAATTTTAACTAGTCCTTCTTCTGATATGTCCATGCATCCATCTGTTCCCCTGGATCTCTCTCATTCTCCTGCTTTAAATAATGAACTTTGCTACACTCAGAACAATCTATTAATAAATAACAATCTCAGAGATTACACAAGCCAATTAATAGTAATGCAGCATCAGGAACAGAAGTGATAGATGCCGCTGAATGGGAGAGGTGTGGGAGCACAGTGAAGCTGCCAGTCCTTGTACACACAGGATTAGCAGAACTCTACAGTAGCTGGGGGGCAAAGTTGTGCAAACAGTGCCATAAACAAACTCAGAGTAATTAAGCATGCACACACTTCTGTGCAAGTTATGCCTAAGCAGCATGAAAGAGGGAGTAGAACTGCATTAACTCCAATATTCTGTATCACACAAAGTAAAAGCGTTATTTGCAGCTACAGTTGAGGCACATCAAAGAAAGTCCAGCTCAGTGAGCACTGGGAATACAATACCATTGATGAATTTTTCTCCTTTAACTTATTGTTTGAACATAGCATGACTGACCTGGTAAAAGACATCAAGGATCTCCTAAATCTGCTCTGTCCTTTGTCCTATCAATTCCCATGTTTCTGCTCCCACTTGCAGAGATACAGCAAAACCCAACTGACATTGCATCATTCAAGATTCCAGGTAAGGCTTGTTCACTTTCTTTGCCTCGCAGCCTGGTAACATGTGAAGTACATGATGAGAAATTAGAGTAGCAAAAGATCAGATGACATATGGAATACATGCCATCTCACTTCAGCTACTTGACTCAGTGGACATACCTGAGTTACCTATTGCCAACGAAAAGAGACAGAAGCCTCCATGGAATGATCGAGCCCATCCATGGTTTGGAAGCCCTTACCCCTTTCACATTACAGGGAGATGATGCATCACCCATACACAGCTCTGTCAGATCGAAAGATGGCTCTGCAGGGCTATGCAGTTGGATAATGCCACCTCAGTTTGCTGCTTTTACTTTTTGCATTAGTTCTTCTGTCCTTTCCTCCTTATCCTTTCATTTCTCAGTCCAGCTCCTGTGTATTTTTTCCTCATTTCTCCTCCTCTCTGCCCTTCATAATGACTTAATCTGGCAGGCAGTGTGACAAGAAAATGAATCGAACACAGAGTTTTCCTGCACTCCAGATTCATTTGAAGATTTCTCCCAGATGCAGTTCTAAAGCCCCAGATTCAATTTCCCTTTGACATAATAACAGAATTAGTCTCATATTGTCATACATAAATTACTCAGAAGCCCAGTTCCAGGAGAGAAAGAAAGAGGAAAAAAAATGAAGAATAGGATTCAAACGAAGGTGTGACTATCACAAGCAACAACAGAATAACTATACGTGACCAGTGGGTGACATCTATCATATCTGACAAACAAGGAGAAAGCCATCTCTACACCAAACATAAGAATTATTTACCTCTTCCCTCAGCCCTTGAGCCATCAAACCTGATACTGAGGATTTCTGTGTCTCACAGAGGACACACAAAGTCTAAATAACTCACAGATTGAAAAATATTGTATCTGACTTAGTTTAGCAGGGTGTTTTTTTCCTCCTCACAAGACACCATTCATAGAAATAACCCTACTGCCCTTAGCTGGCAGAAAAAGACTGCTCCTGTGAAAGTCATTAGAGATAAGAGCTGGACAGTGTCCTTCCTATCCCCCTGAGCTGGTTTAAATACAGCAGCTCTCCCAGGATTCTTTTCCTGGGGGCTGTTGGCTGGGAGGCAGGACACTGCAGGCAACCATTGCTCCTCAGTGCAAGCTCTGAGTCTCCTGCTCTCAAACCTTTACAGCTGCCTGCAGATTTCACAGCTCTGGAAAGGATGGCTCAGCCTGTGCTGTATTGGTTCAGCTCCTGCCTGTCCACTACCAGCAGCTTGAGAAAAGACAAACAGAGCTGAGTTAACCAGCTCTGACTCAAAATGACTCAATTCCCTCTGGCGTGGGCAGGCAGTGTCAAACAGGCATGCAATATTTGTCTCTTCCTGCTTCACCCAATGCTGCATCTTAAAAGACTCTCCTCTTCCCAAAATCCAGAACTAATTTTGTGGGGTTTGGGGTTTTTTGGGTGCGTGGAGTGGGTAGTTTTTTGGGCCAAGAAGTGGGAGTGATTTAAGGAGGAAATAAAAGGACGTAGACATCAGTCACAATCTGAAGCTGACATGGGGCTGAACACCTGAAGAAAGTCAGGTAAGACCATCTGGTGAGGGTCTCCTTGATAAAAGTATTTGCAAAGAATTCCAGATAAATTTGTCAGTTGAAAGTTCAGGCTAATTTTGAGGCCATGTAGTAAAGGGAGCAAGAAGACTAGAAAAAGGGGCAAACATGGCTGGTTAAAATAATTCCTTACTAGAACACTGCCAGCCAGAAAACTCTTAAAGATTGTGCACAACACTTAAGGCACACAGTGTTTTCAGGCTTGATACAAGCACTTGCAACTGAACATAACGCACTCTGTGACTGAACACTCTATTTCAACCTTTTTTTCTGCCTTCCTCACTGCTGATGTATGATCATGCATCAGCAATATATGTTAGATAATGCATGTCACTGCTGATTGTCATTTGAATGTCACTGTGCCATGCTCAATGGTAGAAGTCTGAATTCTCGTGAACAGTCATCATCTGAAACCTTACATCGCATCTCACTCTTCATCTACCAAACTGCTCCTAATAATAAAATAAGCTGACCTAAACAGAGACAGCTTTGAATTTCCACGGAGTCTCGGCAACCTTGATTAGGTGGCTTCTGCCCTTCTCTTTTGGTCTGGCAGCAAAGAGCAAATTGACAGTCAGGAATTGAATATAGGTGATCAGATGTGGAAGATAGGTGCCAGCAAAGGGCACTTGAGTGAGCGATTCATAGCAAAGCTGTGAATACCTGTCGGCTGTGCCAGATACTCCATTATACTCCAGATGTCAGTCTACTTTGAAGCCCCCCAATTAACTTCACTCTCGATGGATGAGCACCTGACAGGATGCTCACAAACCCCAGAAATTCCAACACTTGAGCATCACTTCTCATCAGTGTTTCTAAGGGGGAGAGGACAGTGCAAAAGACCTCTTTTCCCCTGTTGACCCACCCTTTTGTTAGCTGTGTAAATATTGGCTGCTGAATGACACTACTACCTTCTGTAAGAAAAAAGGTACAAGGAGTCCCTGAGTTTATAAACAACAGGGAGGAAGTCCAGGCCATGTTGCTCTGTGGATGACTAAGTACCAGCCTCAGGGATGCTGAAATTCAAACCAAAGCCAGGTTTGTTGTCTTTCTAACCCACCTCTGAGACAGTAAAGGTCTCTTGAATCTAGCAAAGGCATAACAAAAACTAGTGGCTTATAGCTGAAGCAATCCAGGCTGGAAGTAGGACACGCTTTTTATTTTTCCAGCAGAAAACGGGGATTGTGTGTGTGTGTCCCCAGTCAAAACTGCCCATCTCCATCTTAAAAGAACAAAAACAAACACAAAACTCTCTTAGCCAAGGAAAAATTACAAGATTGTCAAGATATTTTTCCTGTCATGGCTATAGAGAAGGCTACAGTCCCTGACCCTAATGTCCTTTCATCTTTCAATAATCTGCAGAAAATTCAACTGATCTTCAGATCACCCACTGTTACAGATATAAGCACTGTAAAGAGCAGGAGTGAAATCCATCAGGGAACCATTTTCCATACAGTTTAGGCAATGAAGAGCAGTTCAGCATCACAGCCTATAGACCCTTGCAAATGCAAACACATGGGAAGCTCTTAGGAATTTAGATGCTCTGAAGGAACAAGGCTACACTGACTTTGAAATCACCCTTTCCTGAGCAGTTGGCACTGCTGCCCCACTCCCATTTCCTTCCCAGAGGTGCCAAAACCCCTCAATGGAACTGAAGGAACTTTCCATAGCAAGAGGCTGGGAGATCTCTCTCCCTCCTCCTCCTCCTTCCATGAATAATGTCAGCCATTGACCTTTTCAAACACAGTGCTTGATGTAAAATATGATGTTACAGTTATCACCAGTACCAGTGGAGGAAGGGGCTGCAGAGAAGTCTCAAGCCTGATAGCCTGCCAGATAAAGGGCTCTATGGTTGTAACAACCTACAAAGAAATTTTATGACTATATCTCTGGCATTTAAAATTAATATAGTTATTAAGAGAGATATTGTTTTACAGCATAATGGCTTTTTAACAAGGTGAATGCCATGAACCCCTGCCTCAGAGGAGAAAAAGAAGAAAGGAGGATGGAGGGTCTCCACACGCATTTGTGACTCTTGAAAGAGGTTGTGACAGAGGAGTTTTAAGGACCAGTTGCACCCCTCAATTGAGACAGGATTTTAATCTATGTCACTTCTGTGTTATTAACCCTCTGACTGTACACGAGGTCACTGAAGAGCAGAGAAACAGGACAGATTTAGCCAAAAGATGCTTCTATCAGTGTGATGACAGGCTGATGATGGACTGCTCCAGCATCAATAAGCTGTAGTTTCATCTGTGCTTTCAATCCTTCTCTCCTGCCCTTGTTTCCTCAGCTATTCAGAAGGTATCTCAGCACAAAATGGTACTTGCTTGTCTGAGCAGTTTGTGCCTAGGGTGCCAAAAAGCATCTCTGGCATGGGGGCACAAAGATGAGGAGCTTGCACTGATTTTAATTCACCGAACTTTATTGCTGCATTTAACCAGATGTTTTGTTGGGGGGGGGTTATATAGAATAAACCAATGACTCAAGAAGTGAGACCAATTTTGCCACTGGCTAGATAGCTGCTGAAACATCATTTGCAAAGCCACCAGATAAAATTCTGCTAATCCAGGCATGGTCTAGTCACAACAATGTCCCTAGAAGTTGCCACAGACTGTTGCTTCTTCCAGGGGCTGCAGAGGTGCCAATACTTCAAATTGCTGCACTTCAAAGATGTCTTGTACAGGGGGCTAGATTCTCTCCTGGATCACACCAATTAGTTTTGCTACTAGCAGGATGCTTTCAAACCAGAATGCAATTACATTTCTCGTTATGTAGAGAGGCTTTGACACCAGAATATTGTGCAACATATAGTTGGGAAAAGAAGTGCTGCAGATTAGCTAAAACACTGCCCAGCAAGGCAGGAAAGATCTATTTCTGGCAAACTACTGAGTCCCAAACCCTAGAATTGTACTTCCTAGATGCATTAGATGCTTTTACTTGCTACAGTGCAATTTGTTGGACTGCAACCATTTAACCAAGCAGTTTTCCTTACACTATAGCAATAACTACGTTATTCGTAACGTCACAAATCTTCACCTCATCTGCAATCTAACCCAGCAAACCACATGGATCATCAGCTAAGCCATTAATAAAAGAATATTAATTAATAGCCTTGAACCAAAGTAATCCATCCCTGGCTAACCTGCTTGAAGCAACCTTCTTCACTGGTATTGTTCCTTCAACAACTGCGTTTTGAGCTCTGTTGCTGAGCCACGCTCTCATCCATCTATCATGAGACCTATTAATTTCACCTCATGAAAGTTTTCCTTAATCAAAATGTCAGGTGATACCCAGTGAAATGCCTTAGAGGAAACTAAGGATATGCTACCAACACTGTTGCCTGTATCAGCCAGATCTGTGTATCTGTCAAAATAGACAACAAGCTTGTTTGATGAAACCTACCTCAGAGGACACTGTGCTGACTCACATGAGTTTTATTTTTATCCCCTGATTCGTTCCTGCCAAAATACCAGATCAGCCATTCCTCTCTGTAACACAGGTTTGACCTCAGACTGCTGCTTCTCTCACCATCTGGCTTGCCTCTTTTTACCCTTATTTAAATCTTGCAAGCACACAGGAGGATTTGGCAGAACATTTCAGAGAAAGGTCTGTGAAGAGTTTTCATCTTCAGCTAGGCTAGAATCCATATAACTACACAGACATGTGCCATACTCAAACATACCTCCCTCGTCTTTCAAAAGACCTCAGTAGCTGATGTAGCTATATGTTTTCTAGACACTAGAGCTGGCTTGCATCCAGCCCGATCAGAACAAGGGCAGAATGAGCTAATGTCTGTCTGTATCCATTCATGCAGATGTTCCCGTAAAGGGGGAAGAATTTAAACTATCACTTTGGTTAATAACTAGGTTTCAGTGGCTCCATTTTGCACATCTCTGGAAGCAGAGTAGAGCCCTATGTACAGTGCAGCTAGATATTTGGTATGCCTTCAGATGGATAGGAAAGTCTTCCTTTTTGGGTCACTTAGGTACTCTGACAGAACAGCATACATAAAGGTCAGCATTGAGACAGTATAAAGCTGGTGACACAAACTATCTTTCAATGAGGAGAACCAAATTATTCTGATTCTTTTTGTCCCTGCATTGCATACCCAGAAAATTTATGGAAGCAGCCAAATTTAACCTCAGCTTAGTTGTGTGATAGAGGAGGGGAAATTGCCTTTATTCCAGAATTCCGAAATCTCCTATGTTGCTCTTTCTTAAAATTGAAGGTTCTTCCCTAAACCTCACAGAAAAGCAGCCACCCAGACAAAAACTTGGGAATCTGGAAAGGAATGTTATTTCCGGGCTATACCTTGGCAGGAGATAGCTTCCCTTCTGTGAGTGTGATCCAGCAGAGCAGGTAACCAAGTGGTTAAATTTCAGCATCATCCTTTAGAAGAAAGTGGGACTACTATGCACCTCTCTGAAGTTAAATATGCAGCTGCTAGCACTTCAGCATCTGGGATGTCAATGGTTCTCCATTTTCTTCAGCCTGCCCTATAAGAGCAATGTCTCCCTCAGCCTAAATGCTGCTGAGACACAGAGGCACACAAGACTGGCAGTGTTGCACTAGCACAGATGAGCAATGTACCTCTTCGCTTTACAGGCAGCAGGCACTCTGAAAGTCTTTGCAAGGAGAGGGAATAAATAAGCTCTGAGTGACAGAGTTTTCAACAACAAAATCATTCTATGGACAGAGTGTGTAATGAGCTCCAGTCAGAGCAAGTTATGGAGAAATAATTTCCTAGTACCTGGAGCTAGCAACCACTTCATGGATGCTTTTTATTCCTAGGTTGTAAATTGATTTTATACATCATTTATCAATGGAGACCTGGCTATATAATAGGTATATTTTAATATTTATGCCTCTTCACCCTCCTGCTCAGCAAACAAATGGGAACAATAGGATATGGTTGGTGTTACAAGTCATTGGGATATCTCCTGCTGCTCCTAGGTAAGGGTGATGAAGGTCTGCAAGTGACAGATAAACCCAGAGAAATTTGATTATGTTATGCAGAAAGAATGACTCCTGTGTTACTGAAGAGGATTAAAGAAGTGCTGAGGGCCTAAGTTGTGTGCTACATTTCCATATATTACCTTTATAAGCCAAAAGCACCAGCATCCAGAGGGACACACACAGGGCCCCCATGCCCATTGGGCTGCAGATCTACAGCACAGAACGTTTCCCCAGGACTGTGCTGTCTTGCAGCACTGAGAGGATGTGTTTGGGCAGCTTGGGCTGTTGTATTGTAATGATCCCTCCAGATCACACTAACCAAAAGGAGCTGAATGAAGTCAGCAGCAAAGGTATATCCCTGCTTTGGGCAAAGGGCATGGCTTCTGCTCTGTGGCTGTTCTCCAGGTGTGGAAGGATAGGTAAGCAAAGTGCCCTTGCATTTCCTCTAAACACTGACCTGTCCTGACTTTAGGCATCTTTAGCTTTCAGTTTCAGTGGTTTACCTGCTGGCAAGCAGCTATTCTGAATGTTTTCCAAAACATTTCATGCTTCCGTTTATTTTCATCAAGACAGTAAGTAAAACCTCTGACAAGTTTCTTCATTTGTGCTTAGGCTATCAGCTGTGTTACAGTAGACTCAAATAGGACTCCTGCAGAAAGATCTTGTGCTAAACCCCACTGTTCCAGGGATGAAGCATTAATATTCAGCAGAGAAACTAAGAAAATACATTTACTCCCTACTCACAGCTAAAGCTGTTCTTCAGGCAGCTACTTAATCTGTGGACAGTGTGCTATTTTACTTCCAGAAAGGAGATGAATACTCAGAACTCTCCCACTGGTTCTGCTTCAGAAAACCAGACGTAATTCATGGTTGTGTAAGCCAGAACCACATTCACAGGCTGCTAACAAAACCTGTGCTGTGTCCTACAGCATGATGAAATACCCCTCCAGAGACAGAAACTGAGGGAGTTACACTCCACAGCTTTCAATTGCAATAATTATCTCCCCATTATTGATGTTGATTAGATGAGAGAGACTCTCTATGTTAAATACTCTATTTGTTTATAGATGTAAGTACAATCAGGAAGTATCACAACCTCAGCCAACAATAGCAAAGCAGGAGCAGCTAAAATACACACCTCATTTTCCTTCCCACACACTCCGAGTATCACAGTTAATAACAAGATATTGTTAACATTTTGCAGCCTCACTTAGTTGTGTACCTGAAAGTGCCTTCCTGGCTCCCAATGGCATTTTGCCTTAGGAAGATGAAGCAGAGGAGTGAGATGACTTGAACAACAACTGTACAGCAAAGCACACCCATTGAACCCTTCTTGCCTCTGCTTTAACCACAAACCCAATCGCCCTTTTTCAAGTGCATGCAGGAGATCTTTGGCTTTGAAAGCCAAAACATGGAGCTGAAAGTTGTAGTTGCATCTCTATAGCTTAATGCATTACTGTGTGTCAGTCATGCATGTTCTTAGCTTGCAGCAAAAGCAGCCAGTGAGGCTTAACATCACATGCATTCCTTAAAAGATTAGCCACCTATTTACGTGCCTTTACAACTGGCGATTGTGAAAGTTGTTGGCTCAATATAGGGTGGCAGTGGAGGACAGCAATGGTTAATCAGGCAAGTAAACAACCTCAGTTTGACAGCACACAATAACTTCATTGTCTATTGCCAATAAAGGAGAGCATTAGAGAAAATTCAATTGAGAGGACAAGGTATAATGTGGGCAATGTAATGTGCTCATCACAATCTCAGACTCCAGGTAATGAGTATCTGACAAATGCTCTGGAGAATGGAAGCACTGAGTACTGCAAGCAGGAGGCAGAAAGAAACCCACTGAATGGTTCCACTTAGTAGTAGGAGGAAGTCATAAGGATCCCAAAGCACTGCCTGTTTAGGAAGACTTGCTCTTTTTCCCATTCTCTCTCTTTAGTGGCATTCTGCCTCTGCTATTTCTCCAGATTTTAGTGAAAAATTCCAAGTTTCAATGAACTTGAAGGCCTTCGGATAGCAATGTGGCTTTGTTTATGTTCTGGTCTTAATATCCCATCTCCTAGTAAATGCTAACTTAGCAATAGCTAAGTAGTGGAACCTATTTATTGCTTTTTACAATGAGATAGATTTGAATTTATTGGCTAGTTAGACAACAGATAAATTCAACACCATTTACCTGGAAGTATCAGTAGTACTAAAACAGAAAGAAGCCACTTTCCCCAGCGTGGCTTCCAAGGTCATTCAACAGCATGAGGGACTCTGAATTTATTGGGCTTGACATAACAATTTTGTCCTACCAGGCCACAGGCCAATGTCTTGGAGGAGGCGCAGCCTGTGGCAGTGTTGGGAGACTAACCAGAAAAGGAGATTTGAAATCACAGCTATGCCCTGAGCGACACTGGCCTGACAAATGTCATTGCAATGTAGCTAGAATGCTGCAAAGCCAGAAAGCGGGGTGACCTGCCACAGCCCCGTCCCTCCCAGGAGCCCACAGAGTTTATTTACAAGGATGCATTTAACCATTCCATTCAAAGGAAAGCTACAGTGTCGGCAGAGGAAGCTGGGCTTGAAAACAGATCCTTTTCCTATCATGCCCTTCAGCAGCAAGGCTGACGTGAATTGAGGTCAAGTTTGTTTTCAAACACAGGGAGGAATTTGATGGGCTTGGCTTTGTGCTTGCACCAGCACAGCTGCGTGACAGGATGCTCTATGATTGATGTCTCACCAGGTCAGCTGTGCA